>NC_060277.1:70701014-70725393 GCF_021613505.1 Equus quagga | reverse complement strand
GGGCCGGGGCTCGGCGGCGGCGCCGGGGCCCGGGCGCGGAGTCTGCAGTCTCTGGCGCACCGCGTGCAGCTGGCAGGAGAGGTAGGCGGCCGCCTCGGTGTGCTTCTGCAGCTCGGTGCCCAGCACAGTGGCGCGGTGGCTGCGGCGACGCAGCTCGTCCAGGAAGCGGCGCTCCTCGGCGCGCAGGCTGCAGCGCAGCGCCGACACCAGCGCCTCGCGCTGCGCCACCTCCCGCCGCAGCTCCGCGTTGGCCGCCGCCCGCGCAGCCAGCTGGGACTCCAGCGCGCGGCACTTGCTCTCCAGCTCCCGGGACGCCGCCTCTGGAAGGAAGAGATAACGGGGAGAAGTGATGGTCCCGCCTGGCGGAACCTGCACAGCCCACCGATCCACGTGACAGAGCCCTGCCCCTCCCCGACCACGCGTCCCACGCTTCGGCCACACTGGCCTTCCTCCTCCTGCCTCAGGGCCCTTGCATCTTCCTACCCTCTGCTTGGCTTCCCTTCTAATTCTTCAGGTTTCAGCTTAAGTGCAAAACCCTCCCTGATCATTTATTCACTCCATAATACTTGTTGAGCCCCAACTATGTGCACTGTGGTAGGCATTGGGGATATGGTGGATAATAAAACATTCCTCATGCAGTTTACAGTAAGAATAGTGGGAGAGGTGCAGTACAGAATCACAAATGAATGTGAGGTTGCCTCTGATGTGCTAGTGCCCTGACTGTAACAGGAGAATGTGACCTAAGCAGGGCAGGCTTCTCAGCAGAAGAGCCACTTGGGCTTGGATCTGAAGGATGAATAGGAACTAAGTTGTAAAGAAGGGAGAGAAGAGTGCTTTGGACAGAGGGAACAACTTGTGCAAAAGCCCTGTGGCAGGAGAGACACGCAAGACCAAGGGACTGAAAGAACTGGGAGTGTGGGGAGGAGAGGGGAGTCAGTGTGCCCAGACCTTGTTGTTTCCTTCAAAGAGAGAGCATTTATTGCACTTGGTAATTTTTTTGTTTGTCTGCCTTTGCCACTGCAGTGACAGTTGCCTTTACCACTGGATGTATATTGGAACCACCTAGAGAGCTTTAAAAAATAGTTTCCCAGGCCCAACCAAGGACCAGTTGAGTCAGAATCTGGGATTGAACCTGGGAACTGGTACTTCTCAAATCTTCCCAGGTGGGGGCCAGCCAGGTGGTGCAGCGGTTAAGTGCGCACGTTCTGCTTCAGTCGCCTGGGGTTCGCCAGTTCGGATCCCAGATGCAGACATGGCACTGCTTGGCAAGCCATGTGTGGCAGGCGTCCCACATATAAAGTAGAGGAAGATGGGCACGGATGTTAGCTCAGGGCCAGTCTTCCTCAGCAAAAAGAGGAGCATTGGCAGCAGATGTTAGCTCAGGGCTAATATTCCTCAAAGAAAAAAAAAATCTTCCCAGGTGATTCTAATGTACCCCTAGAATTGAGGATTCCTGCCTACTGGATCATAGTCCCATTTCAGCAGAGACAGTATCCCGGGATATGCACATGTGAGTGTAGAGATATATGGAGCTGAAAGGTGACAGAAGGTAGGCAGAAGGTGATGCTGGAAGGGATATGAAAATCACTCGGTGATCACAGAAGAAAAGAACAAAGAAAGAGAGCTCTCAAGGGCACTGAGAAAGAAGGTAAACACTGGAACACTGTGGCAGTGTCTTGAGCCCAGGTGACTCCAAAGCCTTTCAGAGGAAGGACAGTAGGTGGAAGGGAAACTGCTGTTGTCACAGAACTGTCCTTACCTGGTGTCTGGGATGTGTGCTCCCTTCCTCTAAGCACCTAGACACCAAGAGGTTGCCCGTGGTGGCCACTTAAAGGAGTGGGCAGAATTCATTCAAGTCCATAAGTCTTTAGATCTTTATGCACAAATACACAAAGCAATGTGTAGGGCTTTTAATTTTACTCTCAACTTCCAGCTTTCCCCACCCCGAACTCTTGGCCATGTAGCTCTTGATCTATGAGTAGCACATTAACATGGCCCATTCTTAAATTTCTCCTGGCTAAAAAAGACTGTTTTTGTGATTCATTTTTAATTAGGCATTTACGGAGTTCCTCTCAATGTCGGGTAATGTGTCTTGTACTTGGAGACCATGGGCATCCCATCCTAGTTCTCAGAGATCAGACAATCTGGTGATTAAGATCTCAACAATGCAGCCCCTCCCAGTTTAAAAAAGTTTTAATTGTGGTAAGAAAAAACCCTTAAAAATTACCATCTTAATTTTTTAAGTGTATGGTTCAATAGTTTAAGTATACTCACATTGTTGTGCAACAGATCTCTAGAACTTTTTCATCTTGCAAAACTGAAACCCTATACCCACTGAACACCACTCCCCACGCCACCCCCTGTTTTACAGAGGAAGTAATAATCTGTAAACAAGTTTTTTAGTGGAATTGCTACATTGCCAAGAAGTCATGCTTTTGTAAAATGAAAGATTTGCTAATGTGCGTGTGTCTCTTTTCCCCTCATCTAGACTAAGTTCCTTCAAGTCAAGGACCCCTATACTGCCATTGTGTTGCATCTTGACACTCAGCATCTTGCAGGGCGTGGACACTGACCATGGGAATCATTTGTGCAAGGATGGGAAGGACTGGGGAGGTGGGTCACAGAAAGGAATGAATTCAGCCAGGTGGATATCCTGGGCACCATCTCCTTCCTGCTTTCATTTTCCTACTTTGGACAGAGACATGGATACAGGGCACTATGTATGGTGGTACAGGTTGTTCACGCAACAAGGTCACCCAGCTGAGTGGGCAAGTGGGACCGACGTCCTGCATCTGCTTAACAAGCTGAGGAGTGGAGTCCCCAAGCCTGGACTGGGGATAGAGAAGGCTTGGGTCCTACTAAGTGGTGGGGAAAAGGTGACCTGTTGGCCCCATGGCACTTCCCCACCAGTCATCCTTCCCTTACCTTGCTGGTGAGACTGGGCCTCTCTCAACTCCAGGTCATGGGTCAGTTCTGGGGGGAGAGAAAATAAAAGGCAGTCGTGTGTGTCAGAGAGAGAGAAGGTGTGTGAGAGGGATCAGGGAATAATTAGAGCCCAGTAAAAGTGGAAATCAGGATCTTTAGAAACCATCTAACCGCCCCCCCCCCATACCTCTTTTACCACAGCCCCGTGAGTGGAACAGATGAAGAGAGGTGCCAGGGTCAGCTTAGCTCGATCTGCCTGACACTAAGCCCAGAGATCTTTGCAGCGCAAGCTATGTGGCCTGCATTTGGGGTTAGTTCAACTCTTGTGGAACTGAGGAGCCCGGCTTGCTTTTGGGGATAGAGACGCATGTGCTCCTTCCCAGGGGTGACACATAAATACTGAACATGCCAACCAATCAGAGCCGGTCTGGAGGACCCCCTGCTGTGCGGGGCGGAGACCCGTTAGTTGGTGGATCTGGGAAGGGTGGAGGGTCCTGGGCTGCTTGGGACCACTGGACGGGGACTCAGGGCAGTGGCTGCTTACCAGTAGGACACATGCGTTTCACTATTTCCACAGGCAGTACCGCTGTGCCTATGTTATTTTCTGAACATCAGCCCCGCCCCTTTTCAAGCCCCGGTCCCGCCATATTCCACACGGCAGGGAGGGGGCTTCAAGGAGGACAGCGCCACCTGGCGAAGCAAAGTCTGCATGGCACGTGGCTTGGCGTTGAGGAGGCGGGGCGTGGCAGCCAAGGAGCCCGCCAAGGGCGCCGGTGCAGGAGCAGTTTCCTCTTGGGCGCTGGCAGCCCAGCCACCACCCCTCTGCCTGTCTGTCTTCCCAGTCCCCATTCCTTAGAGCCCAGAATGCCCCGCCCCTCAGCCAGCTGAGTTTGATCATTTTTCCAGCCCCACCCCCATTCCCGAAACTCCACCAGGGCTCATGAGCTGGGAAAGGGGCAGGAGGGGGCCCAGCAGCTGCGCTGCCTGTGACAGAGGGACCTACTCAGGAGCACCTGTGTGTGCCTGCAGGGAGGTGGGGGTGGGGGAAGGTAGCAGATCTCTGGGACCACCGTCCAGCAGCACCCACAGCGACTAGCCTTGTGGGCCCTCTCCTGCCCCTGCTCACTGCCCTCACGGCTCTTCTAGAGACCAAGGGCTTTGCTGGAGATGCTTTCCCTGAGGAGGCCAACTATTGCTAGGAGACAGAGAGCCCGGGGTGCCTGGGCCCTTCTGCCGTGACCGGAGCCTGAACCTCCTCCCTGGGGCCCCTGGGAGGACTGTGATGCCTCCACCCCGCAGGGCTTCCTGGGGCCAACTTGGCCCCTCCTCCGAAGCCCTTGGATGTAGCCCAAGGAACCCTGGACTAGGTTCAGGGACATAGCCCAAGGGATTTTTGCTCTGCCACCAACTCCCTGTGGGCTGGTTTCTCCTCAGCCCTTAACCCCAGGAGCTGGGGGAGGGGAGACAGAATCCCAGCTGGGCTCCGCTCCCCCATCCATCAAATCTCCCTGCCCATCTTGTGGCCAGAGTCCCCACAGTTTAGATGAATATGCTGTGAGGCCAGATACACTGTGTGACCTTGGGCCAGTGACAGCACCTCTCTGAGCCTCAGTTGTCTCACCTACGCAATGGCGACAGAATCATACTTGCCTCACCAGGAGCTGTTGCTAGGATTAAATGAGAGGAAATAAACAGAGGGATCAGCCTGTGGCTGAGTCAGTGCTGAATACGTGGGGGGGGGGGGGGCGGTTCTTGTTGTCATCCAGGTTGCCCGCCACTCAGAACACACCCACCCACCTGTCAAGCCCCTCCATTGGGAGTCGTCACCCCTTTCTGGCAGGCGCTCCTGCAGGTCTGCCCCGGTGACTCCTATACCAGCCCCTCCCCTCTCCTATCCCCTTCCCAGCCTCTGGGTCCCTCTTTAATCTTTTTTTTTTTTTTTTTTAATCTTCTCCTTTGCTTTGCTCCTGTCTCTTCCTGACTCTCCCACCCCTTGGAGACAGGGCCTTATTCAGGCATATCAGCCCCAAGAGTGGCTGCTCCAGGGCAGAGTTATTTTTATCTCCTTAATCAATACCAAGAGGCTGCAGGTCCACACCCGTCTGAGAAGTGTGGTGGGGGCCGAGGGCCCTCCGTTCCTGCGATTACACTTTCTCGGGATCCTGGTCTGTGTCCTGAGTGGAAGGACCAAGGTGTTCAGAATTAGGGCAAAGCAAAAAGCAAACAGAAGAGCTGTAGAGCTTTAGGGTCTCTTGTCTCGGTTTCCTTTAGTGTTGTTATTGCAAGAAGAAAGTGGCATGAGGCAGGGCTGAGTCTGCATGGGCCATCCCTGCTCCCTGGGCTGGCCTCTGCTGGCATTCAGGCTTTGTGGGAGACTGCAGGGAGCCTGGCCTTGGGATGTGGCAGCTGAACCTGTATATGGAGCCAGAGGAGGCTATGGGGGCTGAGAGTCAGACTGCTGGCTTCCTCATGTCACAGAGTGAGCCCGGCAGGTCACTCAAACCCTCTGGGGAATGGGGAGCCTCCCATGAGCAGGGGCTGGAATGAAGGTGGAAATCTGAGCATCTTGGGGAGAGAATGTGCAGAAAGCTGCAGAGGCATGCACAACTGGGAGTCTAGAGCCCTCCTGGGTTCTAATCCTGGCTCTGCCACTAACATATGGTGATTCTCTCTCTCTGGGCCTCAGTTTACCTACTTGTACAATGAAGAGGTTGGGCCGTTCCAGCTGAGACATTCAAGGAGTCATTGGCTTTAAAGCCTCACTTGGAGACTTGGCCTGGATAAGCGCTTGGGCCAGAGCCAAGCTTCTGAGAGAGCCAGGCAGCCGAGGCCCGAGGGCCAAGAGGGGCGGTCAGGCCTGGGATTTAGTTCATTCTTGGCGCCTCCCTCTGTCCTGCTCACAAATCCAATCGGTTGTCAAGTCGTTTCCTTCGATCTGCCTCCCACTGATTGTCCCCTTTCCATCCTCCTTCACCTCTCCCCTGAACTATGTCATCAGCCCTGTCACTAGTCTCCTTGCCTCCCTCCCCCACCAATTCATCTTCCACATGACTACGAGATTGAGTTTCTTAAGGCAGCAGGATGCTGCTCAAAATCCTTCAGTGGCTCCCCACTACCGAGGAGGACAGGCCAAACTTCTCAGCTGCCCTGATATTTGTCAAGGTCTTCATGATCCGGCTCCCCTTTTCTCATCAGCTTTAAGCGTAGCTTTATCCGGTCAAATGGAACTTTTCATGAGCTTTTGGTTTCCTACCTTCTGGCCTTTGCCATGCTGTTCCTTTCATTTGGAACGCTTTCTCCACCCTCATTCCCCCATAATATCTCAGCATGTCTAAATCCTACTCAACCTTCAGGAAGTGGAAATGCTCCCTCCTCTGGGGAGCTGGGGATGCCTCGTCTCCTCCTCCATCACCCACGCCTCGAGCTGGACATGATCCTGCCCATGAACTCCCGTCGGCCCTCTTTATTTTCTGCCTATCTTAATATTACCTGTTGGTGTGTGTGTCTCCCCAACTAGACTGGGGGCTTCTCAGGGTTGGGAGGTGCTTGGTGGACATTTAGTGGAAAAGGACAGGAATCCTCAGGACTGTTCCTAGGTTCCCTCTGGTACAGAACCAGAGCCCTTTGCCCCGAAACTCACCTCTCCAAGACTCAGTTTCCTCATCCAGAAAAAGGGGTGAGGAACACCCGCCTGGCAAGATTGTTTTGAGGCTTAGAGAGCCTCCCCATGGACACCTGATCAGAGATAGCACTTCTGATGATGACAGTCACCCCCCCCCCCCCCCCCCCCCCGCCCCAGCCATCCCTCCTGGCCTCACCTGAGCAGCGTTTCTGCAGCCTCAGGATTTCCAGGTGCAGGTCTCGCAGCAGGGCCATCTGCTCTTTTTTCAGGAAGCTGATGTGGCGTTGTACGCTCTGGATCTGATGCTCCAGGGACACGGTATCCATGGCAACCCAGGCCTGGGCCCCACCTGGGGAGGATGACAAGGTGAACCAACATCTTCTAGGTCCATCTGCCCTGCCCAACCTCGGATCCCAGGCAGTCTCCTCCAATCTGGGGTCCTGTTGCCACCAGGTAGACGTTTCTGCCACTACAGTCATTTCCCCTGTATTTACTCACCAGAGCTTCATGAACAAGTGGGTGTGTTGGTAGAGAAGCATAATTATTCCCATTTAACAGATGAAGAACCAGGGGCCCTGAGGGAAACGGCTTCACTCTCCTGCCCCCATGTAACTTTAGCCTCTTCTACTTCTCAGAGAGGAAAACAAATGGAGCAGCAAAGTCAGTAAAGACAGACAGAGACTTGGGTTCTAGTTGGCTTCTTAACCAGCTGTGTGACTTTGGGCAAGCCTTCTCCCTCTCTGGGCTCTCAGTTTTCTCATGGGTAAGGTAAGGGAGTTGTGGAGTGGATGAATCCTGAAGTTTCTTCCAGCTCTGCCATCCCGCAAGCATCCCACGTCAAGGGCGACCGTCAACTGGCAGGGCAGCATGATGGTTAGAGCACATCCCTCCCCCAGTTCAACTCCATTTCTCTGACTTAACCTCAACCCAGGGCTCTGGGTTCTTCCAGCTCACAGAGGAGGATGATCTGATGAATGTTTTACTAACACTGACTCTGTGGGCTAAAGGCAGTGGTGAAGTTCTCTTCTTTTTCTTTCTTTCTTTCTTTTTGGTGAGGAAGATTGGCCCTGAGCTAACATCTGTGCCAATCTTCCTCTATTTTGTATGTGGGACGCCACCACAGCATGGCTTGATGGGTGGTGTGTAGGTGTGTGCCTGGGATCTGAACCTGTGAACCCTGGGCCACCAAAGTGGAGTGTGCAAACTTAACTGCTATGCCACAGGGCCAGCCCCAGTGGAGTTCCTTTTAAAAAGAGGAATAGAGGAGGGTGATATGGAGATACAAGCAGTGAATCCATAGTGGAAACTTAAGACACTGTGATGGAGGGGAGGTTTGCAGCCCTGAATCCTAACGATGGTTTGGCTTTTCAGCTCTCTTCC
Source organism: Equus quagga (assembly GCF_021613505.1). NCBI lineage: Eukaryota > Metazoa > Chordata > Mammalia > Perissodactyla > Equidae > Equus > Equus quagga. The sequence continues at coordinate 70,717,466 of NC_060277.1, read as the reverse complement.
AGCCCCACCCCTTTCCCAGTGAGTGTCTTCCGTGTAACATCGTCCTGGAAAAGTATAGGCAGAGGGCAACAACAGGAGGCAGAGGGCAGCGGAGGCCCAGGCCTCTGGAGCCCAGGACTCAGAGCTCCTGCCTTTTCTGCCAGGGACTCCCTAAGCTTTCAAGGACCTGCCTCCGCCTGCCTAAGAATTCCCTGGGCAGTGGAGAAGGAGGCCAGCTGATGGATGGTTCTGTTCAGCAAATGGTCCCCTGCTCCTGTCTGGCTCCCATGGAAGTCTCTGCAAATCCAAATTTCATCTGTAGGGTCACATCAAGCAGGTCCACTTGAGAACCTCACATTCATAGTTTCCTCTCTCTGGGGCCCCTCCCCTTGAACTCCCGACCTCCCTCATCCAAGCAAACGGGACTTTCATTTCAGCAGCGGCTGGCCCTTTGGCCTGTGGGAATTACTGGCTCCATTTACTGACCATCTGCTGTGTTTGGGGAACTTTATACACATTATCTTACTTCTGCCGACCACTCTTTAGGAGGTACTGCCACCTCCATTTCACAAAGAAGCTGAGACTCAGAGCTGAAGTGACTTGAGCCAGTTCACATGGTCAGTAAGGGGTGGCAGACCCAATTCTTGAACTGAGTCTTGAATCCAAAGAAAGTTCCCAGTATTTACACAGAGAACCGTCCTGGATTTGAATCCTAGGTCTTTCAGTTACCTGCTGTGTGACTTTGGGCAAGAAGGTTAGCCTTTCTGAACCTTGTATCCTCTCCCTGTAAAATGAGGCTACTAATAGGGACAGTCCTGGGATAGTTGTGAGGATGAAATGAGGTTAAAAAGTGTGGAGCACTCTCCAGAGGACCTGGCTCAGTCAATGCTGCATCCCTTCTCTTCTCTTTGTTGTGCGAGTAGGTTAATCCCTGTCTTGATTTTCTCATCGGTTCATCATTCATTCATTCATTCATTCATTCAATGATTTACTATTGTCAACCCCTGTGCTGGGCTCAGGCGACACAGTGATGAATGAAACAAAATTCCTGCTCTCATGGAGCTTACAGGGCGAGGGGGAGAGAATCAAACAAATAAATAAGTGCATCAAACAGACAAATAATAACAAAAATAAGGATACAATTGCAACCTGTGGTAAATGCCATGAAAGAAACCTACAGGGTAATGTGAAGGAATATAACACGGGACCTATTTTAGATTTAGGGTCAGGGAAATGTTCTTGGAGGAAGTGATTTTTGGGCCAAGACCTCCAAGCAGGCAGAATTCTAAGATGGTCCCCAAGATTCCCAGCCCTGGTGTGCATGCCCTCCTGTATCTTCCCCTCCCTTTGAGTGTGGGTGGGACTATGGATGGATTTCACTCCTGTGATTAGGTTATATGACAAAGGTGAAGGGATTCTGCAGATATAATTAAGGTCTGCGATCAGCTGACTTTCAGTTAATCAAAAGGGAGATTGTTCTGGGCAGGCCAGTTCAAAGGGCCCTTACTGAAGGACGAGGTATGAAGCCTGAGAGAGAGTCTGCTGCTGGCATTGAAGGAGTTAACTGCCAGGCTGTGACAGAGCCTAGGGAGGAAGCCACAACAAGGACCTGAGAGAAGCCCCTAGTAGCTAAGAATGGCCCTTGGCTGACAGCTGGCAAGACAAGGGGGACTTCAGTCCTACAACTGCAAGAAGTCTATTCTACCAACAACCTAAGGCATTTTGGAAGTGGGTCTTTCCCCAGTTGAGCCTTCAGATGAGGATGCAGCCTGCCTCGATTTCAGCCTTGTGGGACCCTGAGTGGAGGACCCAGGTAACATGTGCCAGACTCCTGATCCCTGGAAACTGTGAGACAATAAATCTGTGTTGTGTTAAGCCACTTAGTTTGTAGTAATCTGTCATGCAGCAATAGAAGACTAATACAGACTTGGGGGTGGGGTGGGGAGGAGTTAGTCTGAAGAGTAAAGGGAAGAGCATCCCAAACAGGGAACAGCATCTGTGGAAGCCCAGAGGTAGAATAATAATGGTAGCTTACAGTTGTTGAGTGCCTACTATGTGCCAAGCCCTGTGCTAAGTGCTTCACATGGTCTTTTTGAGGAACAGAGATATTGCCACAGCTGGTGAAGGCTGAAGTGGAAGGTACTGGGGGAGGGTCTCAGGGAGTGAGGTTAGCAAGAGAAGGATCACACAGGGTCGTCAACTATGTCAAGAATTTTGCATTAATAGTAAGTGAATTGGGAAGTTAAAAGATTTTAAGCAGAAGACAGACATGATATGATTTGCATTTTTAAAACATCACTGGCTGCTGTGGGAAGGGCGCACTAGACGGGGCGGGGAGATCAGCTGGGAGAATGCAGCAGTGGTCAAAGTGAGAGAGGATGGAGGCCTGAACCAGATGATGGAGGTGAAGACGGAGAGGAGTTCCGGGTGAATTTTGGGGGTAGAATTGGCAGGACGTGGGCATGGACTGGATTAGGTCACGATGATGGGGAGAGGGATGGCTGCCAGTTCTCTGGCTTGGCCAACTTAAGTATGAAGACACGTTTGTTGGAGCTTTCCCCACTTCCTCATCTTTTACATTAGACCTCTTTCACATTGGACCTCTTCTCTATCTGATACTCCTCAGGTGATCTCGTCCAATTCCATGCTGTAAATGTGGTTTATATGCTGACTCCTAAACCAACTCTCCCCCACACACTAGACTGACTCCCTAATGTGTCCTTTTGGATGTCTGATCGGTCCCTCAAACTTACTAGTGCCAGGACTGAACTCCTGTGATCTCTCCTACAAACCTGCTCTTGCCCTCTGTTCACCATCTTGAAAAACGGCACTGCTATTTGCCTATTCTGTCAGTTGCTCAGGCCCAAAACTTAGGAGTCTCTTTGATTCCACAGCCAATCCATGTGCAAATCTTGTTGGCTCCACTTTCAAAAAAATGTCCTAAATCCGATCAGTTCTCGCTCTCTTCATTGCCGTCTCCATAGTCCCAGCTACCGCCATCCCCTTGGTGTACCACTGTAGCTGCCTCTTACTTGGCTTCTCCCTTCCCCTCTTGCCCTTGTTTTTCACGCAGCAGCCAGAGTTTCTTTAGCAAATCTGATCATGTCTCCCCGTCTCCCACTCAAAACCCTCCATTGGCTTCCCATCGCATCTGAAACCAAATCCAAATTTCTTACCAGACCCCAGACAATCGCCCCGGCTCTGTCTGCCCTCATCTCCTACTGCTCTCCCACTGCTGGCTCCACCCCAGCCACTCTGGCCTCCAGGCTGTTTCCTGAATGTGCCAACCACACTCTTGCCTCAGGGACTTTGTATGTGCTGTCCCCTCTGCCAGAACACCCTTCGTCAAGATACCCTCATGGCCAGTTCCCTCCCTTCATTCAGGACTCTGTTCAAATGTCACCTCCTCAGGGCCCTTCTCTGATAGACTGATTTAAAAGAGAACCCTCTGTCACTCTCCATTCCCTTAATCTGCATTGTTTTTCTTCCATAAACTTATCACCAGATGCATATATTACATTTTTGTTTATTGTCTGTTTCCCTTGCCAGATTGTTGGAAACACACGATGAAGAGCTCTGTTTTTTTCCCTTTTGTTCCCTAGTACCTGGCACAAAATCTGGCAAATAGGAGGTACTCAGTAAATATGTGTAGAATGCACGTGTGAGTGAATCTTGGAGCTGGGGCAGGGCTGATGGAGAAGCAGATTTACAGAGAAGGTAAGATCAAGCCTGAGACATGGTTAGACTTGACATGCTCAAGAGACCTCAAAGAAGAAGTAGATGTCAAGCAGGAAGTCAAAAAGACATACTGGTGCATAAGTCAGGGGAGCTATGTCTGTGCTATTGTATATCTATGTTGGGATGTGTGTGCCTATGTGTGTGTACCTGAGCCTGTGTGCGTGCCTTGAGGAGTGCATGTATGTGTACATACATGCATGTGTGTGTGGGGGGTGGTTCTTGCTTCTCTTGCATCTATGTGTCTGCTGTGTGCGTACCTAGAGGATGAAAGCATGTGGGCCCGTGCTTACGAGGAAGAGAGAAAATGTCTGTTCCCAGCCACTGCAATGCAAATGTTTCTGAAGGGTAAAAGCCCTTTCCACACAGCCCTGGAGACTGGACCCTGGCCACAGGGAGAGGCTGAGCCAACCAGCTGTTTCTGTGCCTTCCCAGAAGGACTTGAGTATTTGCTTCCAAGTAGGCAGGCTGCTTTTCTCAGGGCAGGAATTTGGGTCACAAATGATCTTGGCAAATATTCTTTCTTAGATGTTATTGTTTAGTTTGTTTTGGGGAGGGTGGAAAGTGGAGTGGGGAAGGGGGCACCAGGGACAACACAGAGCTCTCTGTGTGGCTAGGGAGTCGTGCACTTCAGAAGGCCCAAGCCAGGAAAATGTCAGGGTTTTGCACAGAAATGCAGTCCTGGAACCTCCCGGCTTCAGAAGAAGCTCATGCCTGAGGACGTTGTCCAGGTCAGCGGCAGCAGCTGAAAGATTAGCTTCTTCTCCCACATCCAGCCTGAGATGCCCAGCCTCACAGGTTGAAGTGAGAAGGGTCCCTTGCCTCGGACCCCTGTCCTGACCACCTCAGGGCCTGCATTGTTTCTGCTGCCCACCCTCTCCCTTTGCTCCTAGATCTTCTTTGTTTTAAATTTCTAGTTTGATAAAAAATGTTCATTCTTAAGGGGCTGGCCCTGTGGCCAAGTGGTTAAAGTTCCATGTGCTCCACTTCGTTGGCCTGGGGTTTGTGGGTTTGGATCCTGGGCGTGGACCTACTCCACTCATCAGCCATGCTGTGGAGGCATCACATATACAAAATAGAGGAAGATTGGCACAGATGTTAGTTCAGGGCTAATCTTCCTCAAGCAAAAAACGAGGAAGATTGGCAATGGATGTTAGCTCAGGGCAAATCTTCCTCACGAAAAAAAAAAAAGTTCATTCTCAAAAATTGTCATCCAGAATAAAAAAGGACCTGTAACACAGGGTTCACAATTTATAGAGTTAATCCCGAGTACTTTTGATATGCCTCTCATCTGTTTGAAAGTTACAGATAATTTTCCCCTTGGGGAAGTTGGTGGGAGAAGCCTTCTGTGCTCAGGTCCCCAACAAAGTGTCAGGCTCAAGAATCCTCTGACCCTGGCACAATTCTGACTCTCTAAAGGCCTGGGCTCCTGATCTCTGAAAATGACCTCGCCTCCTGCTTCTCTTTGGAGCTCCTGGGTGCTCACTTTCCCTCCCAGCTATCTGCCTACAACTGACGTGGGAAGTAGGAGATTGTAGTTCCCTCCTCTCTCCAGTTCTTATAGTTCTTTGAGTTGGAAGAACCATAGAAAGTACAGAATCTAGCACTCAGGGCTCGGAAGGCCTTCTGAATCATCTCAATCAGTGGTTTTCAAATTCTGCTCCATACAGTCTGAGAGTTCGGCAGAGGGGTCTCAGATGTGGCCAAAAGGGTTGGAGGTAAAGGGCAGAGCCTGAGGCTTTGCTAATTTTGTCCGTCTTTCATATGGTGGGCTTGTACGTGTGAAATCATTGGAGAAAAGCCTTCTGCTAACCAAAGGTTTGAAAACCACTTTTATAGTCCAGTCTTTCCTTGGGTGGCTAACCATTTGCCCTCCCTTAGTCTGCTCAATGGCCCCTGGCCTCTGCTGCCCCGTGTCTCCCTCAGGCAAATGAAGTGGCTGGGAGAGGAACCAGAACTGAAGCCTCTTGCTTTCTGCTTGCATGGAGTTTGCATTGTCTGCCACTCGCACCCCTTGACTACGTCTCTTGTCCCAGTTTCAACTTCATTCTTAACTTTTCTTTTCTCTTTGGGACTGAAAATATTTATTGAGTCAACAAATACCTTTGCACTGTTCTGAACACTGAATACCTACATTTTGTTAAAATTCTTTAAGAATGCCTTCTTGTTTGAAGGAGCATGTTAAACTTATTTTTATTATTCTTATAGCCAGACAGATATTTTAGATAGGACAGGCATGGTAATAAATGAATTGAAAGGTTTATTACTCTTCTTGGTTGTTATTCCTCTTCACTACCTGACTGAGGCCCACGGTAGGGGGGAGAATAGGAACTCAAGAAGTCTTTCTCAGATATGGATGCACAGGTAATAATACTTATAATAATAATCAGCATGCAGCTAGTAATACTTATGATAATAATAATAAATGGCTGGCACTGCTCTTAGCATTTTGCATATACTTATTCATTTCTCTTTACAATAACCCTTCACTGAAGGGTCTATTAGTATACCCACTGCATAGATGAGGAAACAGAGGCTCCCAGAGGTTGAGGAGCTTGCCTAGTGTACACAACCACACTGCCTGGCAAGTAGGAGCACCCCATTGGATGCTCACCCTAGCATTTAAGGCCATTCACAATTTAAGTGCAGTCCACGTTTGCAGTCTGATCTCCTCCTCTTTCGGATTCTACCTCTTGCTGCTCTCACAACAAACTCTTGCCCTGCCGGTGCACAGCCCCTCGCTTACTATCCCTCACCCTCTCTCTGCCTCCTGAAACCTGACCCATCCTTCAAGGTCCTGCTCAGATGCCACCTTTCCCAGGAAGCCCTCACTGACCCCCACCGAGTTGGGGGTCTGTGTTTCCCAGGCATTCTACCACGTCTCACACTTTGTCCTCTGTGTGTGTATGTGTGTGCAGGTGTGTGCATGCACCTGGCTTCTGCTCTGAGCCATAAGCTTCCTGAGGCCAGGGCTTTGTTTCTGGGAATCACTGGCATGGAATAGTCACATAACGAACATCGGTGAAACAGGAAAGATGAGCTCAGTGTTAATTGGGAATCACCAGGGCAAGAAAAGTACATGCATTAAAAAATAATTACTCCCCCCCAAGTCCTCGGCTCTCCTGGGGATTTGAGTTGGGTACTAGAAGTCAGCCCTTGACAAATGTCTGGGACTCTCTGCAAGGTGGGCTCACTTGGCCAGTGGTGGAGGCATGTTCTTTAAGGTCTTATGGTTCTCTCCACTCCCAGGGCCCATTCTCTCCCAATACCCGTAGACCACGCATCCCCCCCCCCCGCCCCCCCGCCCCCGAAATCCCAGACCCCCAGCCTCAGCAAAGCTGAGGATCCAGGGACACGGGCGTGGGATGTATGGGGAAACTGGATCTCCCGTCCCCTTCAGTCTTGATGTTCTGCCCTGATTATGCCTGGAATATCACTCCCAGAGAAGGCAGTAGGGGGATGTGGAGACTAAGGAGGACGGGGAAGAGAGGTACTAAGGAGGACGGGGAAAGGCAGGCAGAAAGAAAGATGTGTGGTGGGAGGTGGCAGGAGGCAGGAGGTAGCGAGGACTTGACCTCGGGCAGCTCTGGACTCTCCACCAGGGCCAGGAAGGGCCCGAGTCTGGGCGGCAGAGGACAACTTCTGCCAGCAGCTCGCGGGTCCTCTCCGCCTCCCGCGCGCTGCGGTGCCCAGCCCCGCGCCAGCCTTCCCGGGGGAACCCCGGCGCCCACCCCCCACGCCCACCGGCCTCCTCACCTTTGGGACCTGAGGGAGCGACGGGCCAGCACAGCCCTGGGTCCGGGCTCGGCCGGGTGGGGGGAGGCGCTCTTCCTCCCCGCGCTAGCTGCGCCCGGGGTTCCGCAGCGCCCGCCCCGGCTGCGGCGCCATCAGCTGCTGCGAGGCTGCGGGGCGTTCGGGCCGGGGCTCCGGGGGGCTCCGGGGCGCCGAGGGGGGGTCCGGGGCGGGCTCCAGGCGTAAACACCCAGCAACGTGACCGGAACTGGCGAACGAGCCGTAGGGGGGAGCGGGGGGGCGGGAGAGATAAGGGGGGAGGGGAGGGACCTGGGACTGGCGGGGAGGGGCCGTGGGCGGGGCGGGGGGAGGGGAGGCTGGCGGTGCGCTGTCGGGGGAGGGGGAACCCCGGAAGTCCCGAGAGTCGGGCCTAAGGACCCCGGCGGGCCGCCGGACTCTCGGAGGCGGCCTCGGCTGGGAGCTGGAAGGGAAACCCGGGGCACCCGCCTGCCACTAGGCGAGCAAGGGCACGGCGGGCGGATCAGCACCGCGGACAGCGCCCAGGCCGGCGGGCCGCGCTGCGCTCCGCCCCTCCGCCCACCCCCTGCTGTGGGAACAACAGACAGTGCCCTCGGTGGCCCAGGGAAGGGTTGGGGTGGGGGGCGAGCTGACCGGCGGTCAGGAAGCCTACTCTGTGCCTAGTTGGTAGCAAAGCCGCCCCAGACCTCTCACTATCTGTGTGACCTTGGGTGAGTCACATCACCTTTCTGGGTTCCAGTTGATGACACCCTCCTTCCCTCTATGTGGCGGTCCCAAGAGCCAAGAGAAGATCCTTTATAAAGTCTAAAGTCCAGAACGTTGATGTTGATCCGTTTTCACTGCACATGAGAGGCTTCTGGAGCGGGGCTGCTTGGCTTCTAGTTTCAGCTCTACCAATACCTTCCTCCTCTTTGGGCCGCGATGTTCTTATCTGTAAAATGGGACAAGGATGGTCCCCGCAGCTCATAAGATCTTTGGGTTGTTGTGAAGATTAAATGAGTTAACACATGTAAAGTGGTTAAAACAGTGCCGAGTGCTCATTAGGCATTCATGCTCAGGATGGCAGGGGACCAGGTGGCATTGTCTGAGTGGCAGGTGGCTCAGAGCTCTGGATAAGTCATTTCCATCCCTGCCTTCAGGGACCAGAGAAAGGAGCTGAGGGGATTCAGACTAAAGGGCTGGTATAGCTTTTTGCACTCCATTACCAGCCAAATACTCACTGCCCTGCCCTCCGGGGCCAGTGAAGTCCAGTGAAGTCCTCTACTTTGTCTCCAGGGCTGGGAGACCCTGGCGTGAGGGCCTGGGGGAGGGTCCCTGTGGCTCACTGACCTCAAGGACTCCCTGCCTTCTGTCCATGGATCCCGTTCATCAGTCAACTTTTAAGCCTTAACTGGACTTGGGTGTCAATGGATAAAGACTGGACTGGTCTAAAGTCCATATATCGGTAAGAAGGATGAAAGTTTTGTTTTGTATCCCTGGAAGACGTATGGTATGAAGGAGCCTGAAAACCTGGGTTCTGATGGCAGCTCTGTCACTTACTAGTTGGGTAATTCTGGGCAAGGCTTTTTTTGTGTGTGTGTGAGGAAGATTGACCCTGAGCTAACACCTGTTGCCAATCTTCCTCTTTTTGCCTGAGGAAGATTTTCACTGAGCTAACATCTGTGTCAACCTTTGTCTATTTTGTATGTGGGACACTGCCACAGCATGGCTGACGAGCAGTGTGTAGGTCCGCACCCAGGATCAGAACCCAAGAACCCTGGGCAGCCAAAGTGGAGTGTGCGAACTTAACCACTATGCTGGCCTCTGGGCAAGTCTTAACCTCTCTGAGCTCCAGTTCCTCCTCAGCAAAATGGGAATATCTACTCTGCCAACAGGATCATTGTGAGGGTGTCCTGAGATGAGACTGAAAGGGTTGTGTAAAGTGCAGGCGGATAGGATGGTTATGAACAAACCCCAAATGTTTTTCTCCTTGATCTATAACAAGATGGATCCCAGGACAGTGGCTTTTCATCAGCTAAAGCAAACAGTCCTGGATGTCTGTCTGAGGGGTGGCCCCGCCTGTTCAGGGGGGGCCCCAACCTTGCAACAAGAAGTGCTTCTTGCAGAGTCCTCCACTGGGTCGGGCTCCCAGCTGGGCATAAAAGGCCTGGCCTCTAAGGCTGTCCTCAGGACAATCGCAACATCTTTGGCTGGGAAAACAGCCACAGGTGAAGCAACAAAAGATGTGTACAGAGCACCCAGGGAGCAGCTGAGAGTGGCAGAGCCAGCAGAGCTGAGAGATTGCCCTGTGAAAGCAGAGCTAGGACCTGGATTTGGGGACCAGGGGACTGAGGGGCACTTCCTTGGAGGAGGCGAACAGTCACTCAACACACAGAGTAATATTTAGCAAAGCCGACTGCATGGTACTCTACCTGAAGTTGTGGGGAGATGCAGAGACATATTATGAAATATGGAGATGATGACATTGGAGATGATGATGTTGATCACAATAATAACTAACAGTTATTAGGCATTTTCTGTGTGCTAGGCAATATACTAAATACTGTTAAAGTATCTTTTTTCTATTTTCAAAATTAAACTTGTAACAAAGTCAAAAGACTGTGTGTAAAAAAAAACCTTTGTGTATCAAACTAAAGTGTACAAAAAGTGTACATCTTGCCTCAGAAGTAACCATTATTTTGAGCTGAGCACTTTACCAGTGTAATGGCACTGAAACTTCCAAGAAATCCTATTGGCAATTTAACACCATCCAGCTTGTAAGCAGCAGAACCAGGATTGAAACCCCAGCCCAGTCAAGGCCAGAGGCGAGCTTCCTCAGGCCTATCAGCGAGGAGATGAATCCAGCTGTGGCAGAAGGCACCCATAGTGGCCATGAGCTTTAGGGGAAGGTAAGAGCCTTGAATGCCAGCTAGGAGAGTGAGGTGTGGGGGTCAGACAAGGCCTAGAGCTTCTCTCTATCTCTTCGTGACAGCTTGGAATACAACTTTCTGAGTTCTGTTTGGGTAACAACTCTGTATCAGTCAGCATCCTGGCAGGGAACACACTGTACATTTAAAATGGATCATTTGAAAAGAGTTAAGGAACTATTTACAAAGCTGTGGGCGGAGTTTAAGGACAAGGGATAGGCAGAGCTGTTACCATCCCTGGGCTTGGAGGGACAAGAGAAGAAGGCAGTTATGAGAACTCAGAAAGGATAGATAGGGGGCCTGCCGGGTGGCGCAGCGGTTAAGTGCACACGTTCCACTTCGGGGGCCTGGGGTCCCCTGGTTCGGATCCCGGGTGCAGACATGACACCACTTGGCAAGCCATGCTGTGGCAGGCATCCCACATATAAAGTAGAGAAAGATGGGCACAGATGTTAGCTCAGGGCCAGGCTTCCTCAGCAAAAAGAGGAGGATTGGTGGTAGCTGTTAGCTCAGGGCTAATCTTTCTCAAAACCCCCCCCCAGCAAAACACTAAAATACAATAAAATTAAGGTTGTTTAAAAAAAAAAGAAAGGATAGATAGGGGAGAAGGCTGCCTGGCAGGAGCTGTGGCTTTCCTTAAAGGGAAGGAACTGAGCACAGTGACACAGAGGGAGGGAGGGGAGGAATAAATACCCCAACCTCACTTTCCTCCTGCCTCCCAGTGCTCTGCTGGTACCTCCTCCAGCCAATCCCAATCAGAAGCCAGACGTTAAGGGAGTCCATTGACATTGCCTGCACAGGTTGACTTCCCAGGGTGCAAGCAGAGTGGAGAAAGGCAGGGAAAGTTTCTGGAGGGATGAGATATGTGCCATGACCTTCCTCACCAGCTTGGGCTGTTGTTCCCTCCTAGGTTGCTGCCCACTGAGTGCTCCAGCATCAGTAGGCACCACGACCCCCTCTCCATGCAACAAGGAGGCAGGTGACAGTACGATAGAGGTAGCCTCTGTTCTTCAAAGACTCTGGCTGTGCTGTCTTGGCCTCCTCAATTCAGCTAGGGGTCCTGAAAGACCACCCTCTCTGGGTTCCTTGGGATTCTACAGCTAGAGGGATTGTGTATGGGGAGCTCTGGGCTGGAGAGCCAGCCAGAGGTTTCTGAGGATAAGCCTCTTAGCCAGCTTACCTTCTGAAGGAGAGATCAAACAGGGGCAGGGCTGCATTCTCCTTAGTGGTGAAATGCCTGATCTGGAGAAAATGATCCCTCAAATGTCAGCTCTGACTTTCGGAGTCTCTGATCATTCCTAAACCACTGGCATGGCAACAGGAATGAGCTCTGTGTATGTGTGTGTGTGTGTGTGTGTGGTCTCAGACACACTCCCTCTGCCTCAACCCTGCCCACGTCTTCCTCCATCTGCGGCAGAGAGCTCACCTGGCAGGCATCACGAAAGGGACCCTGAGGGGTTTCACCACCTGTGCCTGAAATCCTTTCATTTCAGACCACTTTCCATGATCTTGGGCAACTAGCTCCTTATAGCTTTGGTGATCTGGGTATAACTGTGGCCCCTTTTTCCCCTAACTTTATTTTAGCTTTGTCACACGTAATGCTCCACATTTTGCCCTAAATGTGCCACTCCCTACAGCCAGTTCTTTTTAACATTACGTTTTATTGGAGAAGTATTAGAATCACACTTCAGAAAGGCTGGGAAATGACCTCTTAAAGATAATTGGCTATTTGTGGTTGGTTTTTGTCTTTTATTCATTTGAAATACATTATTATTTTAAGATGATTTAAGATTTTCCTAAAGAAGAAAACAGAGTCCATAATCTCACCAACAAGGCACTAGAAAATTAGTTATGTTATCTAGACAATTCCTAAAAATGCCTTAAAAAATTGGACATGCTGATGCTAAAAAAAGTGAAAACCTTCTCATCTTCCATCCTCAACTTCTCTGCCCAAAGTTTTCCACCATTAACAAATTCTGTGCACACACACACACACGGTTTTTTATTTTTAAGACACCAACAGGATCATACAGCATCACAACCTGTTCTGCATTGTGCTTTTTTCACTTGTATTTTGGAGATCTCCTAAAAATCATTAAACATTTTAGTTTGCTAATCAATGCCTATGTATTAAAAATTTTTTTATCATTAATTGTAGAAAAATTAGGAATTCTAGATAAGCAAACATATGAAACAAAATTGCCCATTTATACCTCCCTGTCATGATGACTCCTAACATTTGGCATTCTTTAAAACATCTTTTTTCCTTGCATATATAAACCTTATACATAATTTTAACATCGTATTTTGTAGTCTGCTTTTTAACCCAGCAATATAGCATGAATGTTTTTCTCCTGCTGCAGAGTGTTGCCCCACTGCATGTATAAACTACAGTATATTGTATCTTTCCCTTTTGTTATTGTTTGATAATTAGATTGTTTCTACTTTTTTATGTTATATGTGGTCATGTGATGAACATCCTGGTAGCTTAATCATTTGAGAAGTGACTTTTATTGTAGTTTGTTATTGCACATGTTTATTTAGAAAAAATAGAATATATGGTTAAGAAAAAGAATAAAATAAAAATCACCATAACTTTACCCACTCAGAGATAAATCACTTTTTTATATGTTCCTGTAGTTCTTCTAGATTTTTCTACAAATACACTACATATATTTATATTAATTTATATATTTATATCAATATATAAATTAATTCACTGTATTATATAATATATTAATATAATATATATTATAAATACATAATATATGAATATAAATTGATAATAATACTACAAATATATTAATATACTAGTTCTATTTGGTAAGATTTTTTAAATTTCAAAAGATATATTTTTTCAATTGAGAATATAATTATTATTATTATTTTTTTAAGATTGGCCCCTGAGCTAACAACTGTTGCCAATCTTTTTTTTTTCCTGGTTTTTCTCCCCAAATTCCCCCAGTATATAGTTGTATATTTTGGCTGTGGGTCCTTCTGGTTGTGGCATGTGGGACACCACCTCACCGTGGCCTGATGATTGGTGCCATGTCCATGCCCAGGATCTGAACCTGGCAAAACCCTGGGCCACTGAAGTGGAGCGTGTGAACTTAACCACTCGGCCATGGGGCTGGCCCCTGAGATATAATTAATGTATAACATTATATTAGTTTCAAATGTACAACATAATGATTCAATATTTGTATATATTGTGAAATGATCACCACAATATGTCTAGTTAACATTCGTCACCAAACATAGTTAGAATTTTTTTTTCTTGTGATGAGAACTTTTAAGATCTACTCTCGCAGCAACTTTCACATATGCAAAACAGTGTTATAAACTATGGTCACCGTGCTATATGACAAAATATATCTTGATTTTTTTCATATCAATAAAAATCTTTCTTAGTAGCTATTTAATATCCTATCATATGAACAGGCTTCTTCACGTAACTAATCTCCTGTTAGACTTTTGTGTTGTTTCCAGTTTTACTGTATTGTAAACAATGCTGCAATGGACATTCTGCTACAGAGACCTTTTTCTGCATTGCTAATGCTCTCCTCAGGATGAATTCCAAGGAGAGAAATTATTCAGTCAAGAGACACGCACATTTGACGGCTTTTGATCCTCTTGTCAGATTGCCACTCACAACGCTTGGACCAATTTCTATTGCAACCTCGGTCATGATTAGGAGTGTCCGCTTCTTTTCTTCATAGAAACCCTGGGTGGTGTTTTAATTATAATTAAAAACAACGATAGCCAACTGTTCCAAATTTGACAAGTAAAAAAAATGGTATTGCATTTAAATTTTCAACTACTTAACTTCTAGTAGGATTGAATTTTTAAAATGTGTCCATTAGCCATTTATATATTTTTGTGAATTGTTTGTTTATGTCCACTCATTTCTCTATTGAAGTGTTTATCATCTCTTATTCCTTTATAATAAAAACTTTCATATTTAAGTTTTTATAGTAAAATACACATAACATAAAATTTACTATCCTAACAATTTTTAAGTGTCCAGTTCAGTGGCAGAAGTGCATTCACGTTGTTGTGCAGCCATCACCACTATCCATCTCCACAGTTCTTTCTATTCTTTTCATCATGCAGACTAAAACTCTGCTCATTAAACGATAACTCCTCATTTTCTCCCCTCCTCCCTGCTCCACCTTCAGGTACTGGCAACCACCGTTCTACTATCTGTCTGTACACATTTGACTACTCAAGGTACCTCATGTAAGTGGAATCATATAGTATTTACCCTTTTGTGTCTGGCTTATTTCATGTACCATAATGTCCTCAAGGTTCATTCATTTGTACCATGTGTCAGAACTTCCTTCCTTTCTAAGGCTGAATATTATTCCACTGTACGTATAGACCACAATGTGTCTACTATTCATCCTTCCATGGACACAGATTGCTTCCACCCCTAGCTGTTGTGAACGACGCTGCCATGAACATGGATGTACAAATACAGGCATACATCTTTTAAACCAGTTTGACATTTGCCTTTTATTTTGCTTTGTGTTTTTGTGATATGCTAAAGTTAAATATTTTTATTTTAATCAAATCCATTAATCTCTTCCTTTATGGCTTCTGCCATTGATGTCAAGCTTAAAAAATCCATCCCCACTTTAATATAATGACAAAACCTGCCTATATATTTTTTCTAGTTGTTTCCATATATTTATACCCATATTTATAATTCCTATGAAATATATTTTGTGATGTGAAATAGAGACCTTGCTTTTTCCCCATAAATGGTTAACTAATTGTACCATCACCATTTCCCCTATTAATCTGAAATATACACACCACACACACACACACACACACACACCCCTTTGGGGATGTTTCTGGACCTTCTATTCTATTTTCTTGGTCTCTGTGTTAATTATGTCACGGAAGCTTAAAGAAAGTATGCTCAAAGGCAATTGCTAGCCTCATGCTAAACACTTAAAGGTCAAAGGCAAGCTGCCAACCCTCCTTGTCTGTAGCTCCTTCCTTGTTTCCTTTCACATGACGCCTCTGTGTTGGTTACATTCTTCATCTCCTTTTTCTTCCTGTCGCTTCTTTAGTTGAGACAGTGAAAAAGCACAGGTGAGGATTCGTAGGATTTACATAATCTTGATTTTTTTGAACACCTATGGATATAATGACAAGTGTCAGTAGCATTTGGATTTCCCTGGAAACTGTTCCAGTGCTCCTGGGAATGGCCTACAGCTCCTAAGAAGAAAGTAAGCTCCCAGGATCTCCACACTGGGGCCAGGTTTTCTCCTCTTCGCATAAGTTTCTCTCCTGCTAAGGATGTGGGAGGCAGGTGAATTGAGAAGGCACTGTGCAATGGGCAGGCAATCTCTATGTTTATAACCGTTTCTAAGACTCAGCTCCTTCACACCAGGCTTGAGAGACACACTCCCGTGACGCTGTGGGCCAGCCTGGTCTCTGCTCAGCTCCAGGAATGAACAGATTCCGGAGTGAAGTAGGTTGAAGGCCTGGGCGGAGCTGGTCCTAGGGTTGGGCGGTGTGCTGGGCCAATGCTATACTGTTTTAATTACTGTCACCTTAAAATATTTTAATAATGTGTAGGGGACATCAGTTTTTATTTTAGGCGTTTGGAGTGGTTTAATTTTTTAATGCATAACTTACTGGGTGGGTAGAACAGGTGTCAAAAGGGAGTGAGGCACAGACGGATTAAGTGGGTCGCCTCCAGTCCCTCGGCACGTCAGGTTTCCCTCGCAGTAGAACTTGGAGAACCCGGCTCCTCGCCCAGTGCTCCCAAGAACCCTGGCTCTTCCGCGCCGCTCTGCAGGCAGGCCGGGAGAAGGCAGCGAGGGGAGAGGCTGTGGTCTCCCCGGCAGAGGCGGAGGAGCGCAGTGACCAAGCCCTCGCCCGCTCCAGGGGCGGGGCCGGCGGCCGCCCTCGGGGGCTGAGCGCGGCGCTGTCCGCACCGCCTGGGCTCCGGCCCGAGTCGCCTCGTGCCCGCCCCGCCCGCCGGGCCCCGCGCCGCACACGGCCACGGCGAGCGCGCCCTCGGCACCGGCCCTGCGGCAGCCGG
>NC_060277.1:70625357-70700614 GCF_021613505.1 Equus quagga | reverse complement strand
CGGCACCGGCCCTGCGGCAGCCGGAGCCGCCTCCGCCGGGCGCCCCGCGGCGGCAGGGAGTGGGCGGCCAGCCGGGCGAGGCATGGCGAGCCGCCGGGCGCCGGGGGAGAAGCGCTGGCAGCTGGTGCGCTGGTGAGTGGGCGCCGGGGGGCGCGGGGCCTGGTGCGGGCGCGAAGCCGCGCGCGCTGCGCCCCGAGGCCGGGCTGGGCGCGGGAAGGAGCGGGGGCGCTGGCCCAAAGTTTCTTCTCGGTCTGAGGTTGCGGGGCCAGGTTCAGAGAGAGGCGCTGGGCTACCTGGGCATAGCCATCCCGCGTCCCCGCGCCCGGTCCTTGCGGCTCTCCAGAGAGATCCGCACTGGGACGCGGAACCCTGTCCCTGACGTCAGGCTTTGGAGCGACCCCAGTCCTCTTTCCACAGGCTCAGGGTCATCGGCTGAGTTTCCCTCCTTTCCTGCACCCCCGTCCCCTTCAGCTTTCCTTTTTGTGCCATGGGGGTCCTCTGTCTACCTCCATTCCTTCTGCTCCGGGCAGGGCCATGGACTTGGGCCCCGAGAGGGCACAACCCACAGCCCTCAGCTCCCCTGTTGAGGGAGATGCCCCAGTCCACCTACACAGAGACCCCTGTGGGTGGGCACTTTGGGGCTGGGAGCTTAGAGAAGGGGACCCAGGAGGTGAGGGAAGAGGTCCCTGTGTAGATGGGTGGTTGCCCCTACCCACAGAACCGCCCAGGCTGGGAAATCAGAGCTTGCCGGTGTCAGGTTACGGGACTGCAGGCTGAGAGGGTTTGAGACGCATCGCAGCCGAGTCACCTGGGTTGGGCCCATGTCCCCAGTGTCCGAATGTTGAGGGCTGCTTCAGCCAGGGGCCTGACCTCTGCTTGGCGGGATTTAGAATGCAGGGCAGCCTGCTCAGCCCGCTGGCACCCTGAGAGGACTCCAAGAATCAAAGGAGAATGTTTGGCTGCACCCCTCCCCATCCCACATCATCCCTCCCATACCAGGGCCAGGAGGCATCTCTTGAGGTACCATCTCACCAGGTACCTTCTGTAGCCTGAATACAAATAACAATAATATTATCATCACTAACAGCAACCTGGGCTTCCTGAGCACTTCCTACTGGCTCCACCATATTCAAGATCCCAGCATTGACTCACTTATTCTTCACAGTGATACTCAGAGGAAGATATTAGCACCCTCATTTTATAGCGGAGGAAACTGAGGCTCAGAGAAGGAAAGTGGTTAGTCCAGGTCACCCAGCAAGCAAGTGGCAGAGTCAGGGTTTGAACTGAGGTCTCGCCCGGGGACTTAACTGCTCCTTTGTTTTGCTTCTTATTTTCTGGATCATCCCACCCAGGCTGGCCACACATCCAAGTTCACATTGTCAGAAAAACCCAGCATGTCAGAGCAGGAGGGGTCATTGGGTTTCCAGCCTGCTCAGCCCGCCCCCGCCCTGGGACGATTCCAAGAATTGAAGTCCAAATAATCAAAATTATTATTTAGCGGTGGAACCACTTTTCAAATGAAACCCCAATACATAAATCAGATAAAAGTAGAGTTGATCTGTTTGAAGAGCTGGTGGGAAGCTGGCAGTTTGTGCCCTCTTGCTGGAAAGGAGCTACAACCCCAGGACCTCTCACATCAGTTTGCCTAGTTTAATTTCTTCCCTCATTTCACGGAGGAGGGCACAGGAAGAGTCTTAAAGGGGCAGAACTTGAATTCCTGCCCTGACTCTCTTTCTGCCCTGGCACTGCCTGGCTGGGTTGGATCTTGGGCTGGACCTGAGGATGCATGAATCATTGTTAGTGCCCTAATTAGGTTTTGGGTCACCTTTCACCCCCGGGTAAAAGCCCATGCCTTTGAGAAGGTCCTGAAGATGTGACTTGACTGGTCAGGCACCCTGGCAGGGAGGGCTGTTCAGGCCAGACACCGTCTGAATCCCATGGCATGCTCCCAATATGGTCAGCCTTGGTTCCTGGTTACAGGAGTTCAGATGGAGTCAGTTTGCTTCACTCAAACTGGCTTAGGAGAAAAAGGGAATGCATTGGTTCCCAGAACTGAAAACTCCAGGAACTCTCCATGTTTCAGGCACAACTGCATTCAGGTGCTCAAATAATGTCACCAAATAATGCTCTATTCTCTTTGTCTCTCTGCTTTCCTCTGTTCTGCTCTCATTCCCTTGTGGAGGCAAGGTGGCTACCAGCAGCTGCAGGCAGCGCTCCAAGTTAGAAACCCTCACGGACAGAGTGCTCCCCTTTTTCAGTGGTTCTAGCCAAAGTCTCAGGATGTCATCTCATTGGCCTGACTTGGGTCACATGGGTCACAATCACTGTGGTTGGCCAGGCTGTCATGTGCCCACCCATGGAGCTGGGGCTGGGGTTAACTCCGCCCAAACCACAGAACTTTGAGTGGGAGAGAGGGTGGTGAATGGCAAGTCATTGGGCAACAAAGAGAGCTCACGCAAATCCACAATGAAGTTAAAAGGCAAACCAGAAGCTGGATAACAGCGTTTTCACATAACAGGTTAAATGTTAATTTGCTAAATGTAAGAAATATTGTTATAAAAAAAATACCATAGGCTAGGTGGCTTAAACAACAGAAATTTATTTTCTCACAGTTCTGGAGGCTGGAAGTTCAAGATCAGGGTGCCAGCGTGGTCAGGGTTTGGTGAGGGCCCTCTTCCTGGCTTGCAGATGGCCCCCTTCTCACTGTGTCCTCATGTGACAAAGAGAGAGCACACGAGCTCTCTGGTGTTGCTTCTTATGAGGACATTAATCCTATCGGCTCAGGTCCCTACTTACCCTTAGTTACTTCCACAAAGGCCCTATCTCCAAATATAGTAATACTAGGGGTCAGTATGAACTTGGGGGTGGGCGGTGGCACACACACAAACATTCAGTCTGTAATGCCTACCAAGAAAAGCCTGGGAGTCTAGCTGGTGATTGCTTCAGGTTCAACACGTGAGAGCTGGTGGATGCTACTCACATCTGATTTGGGGGAATAACGTCTGAACATGAACCAGAGGAGTGAACTTTGGAGCCCAAGTGTGGGACACCACTGCAGCCACAGCAGATACAGAAGAGCAAGGACCTTCCCACAGCGGTTGTGTCCACCGGGCTGTGCAGGACTGCTGTTAAACAGTGCCACCTTGTGGTGCAGAGAGGCAAGAGCCGTAGAGGGCTGTTTATCCAGTTTTGTCTGCATCTGGTATTTCAGAAGCAGGACTAAGCAAGGCTCTGGGGTTTTTTGAAAATTCAAAAACAAGATGTCAAATTTATAATAATATGGTTTGAGAGAGATGGAGGATTCAAGCAATCAACTAGAAAACAAGAGTTATGGAGGCTGGACCTGTGGCCAAGCGGTTAAGTTCGCGTGCTCCGCATTGGCGGCCCAGGGTTTTGCAGATTCGGATCCTGGGCATGGACCCGGCAACGCTCATCAAACCATGCTGAGGTGGTGTCCCACATAGCAGAGCCAGAAGGACCTACAACTAGAATATGCAACTATGTACTGGGGGACTTTGGTGAGAAGAAGAAAGTTTAAAAAAAGATTGGGAACAGATGTTAGTTCAGGTGCCAATCTTAAAAAAAAAGAAAAAGAAAAAAAGAGTTATGACCAGATTTGTACCCTAAGCTATTGGTATAGGTCTACCAGTTCCACAGGAAATGTGTACGTCTGCAGAGCTGTTAAGCTCCTTGATAATAAGTTTTTCATCTATTCAGATTGGCTAACCTTTTAATATATTCATGGTACATAAGAGCATAGGAACACCTAAATAGTCACAGAATATGGGGCAAGACTGTCATGGTTCTCTCATAAAATAAAATGCTTCAAATGCCTTTTAAAAGTGAAAACCTGGCCTGCCCATTGGCCTAGTGGTTAAGTTTGTCATGCTCTTCTTCAATGGCCTGGGTTGGGTTCCCAGGCATGGACCTACACCACTTGTAGGCAGCCATGCTGTGGCAGTGACCCATATACAAAATAGAGGAAGATTGGCATGGATGTTAGCTCCAGGATAAATCTTCCTCAGCAAAAAAGGAAGATTGGCAAAAGATGTTAGCTCAGGGCAAATCTTCCTTGGCAAAAAAAAAAAAAAAAAAAAGAAGAAGAAGAAGAAAGAAAGAATGAAAAATTGAAAACCCAAGGCAGAACCGTTGTTTAAGGTCTAACTGTGGTAAATTGCCATGTTTGGACTTGCGGGAGAATTGGGATCTTTCATTTTTTTTTTTTTTTTTGAGGAAGATTAGCCCTGAGCTAACATCTGCTGCCAATTCTCCTCTTTTTGCTGAAGAAATCTGGCCCTAAGCTAACATCCATGCCCATCTTCCTCTACTTTATATGTGGGACACCTGCCATAGCATGGCTTGGCAAGCGGTGCCATGTCCATACCTGGGATCTGAACTGGCGAACCCCAGGCCACCAAAGGGGAATGTGCAAACTTAACTGCTGTGCCACCGGGCCAGCCCCGAATTGGTATCTTTTAAAAACTGTATCAATAATCCATTGAAATGTATTCTTTTTAAAAAAGTAGTGGTTTAAAACAAGAAGGAGATAGCACTGCAGACCTGTTAGAATGGCCAGATTCTGAACACTGATGACATCAAATGCTGGTGAGAATGTGGAGCAACAGGAACTCTCACGCATTGCTGGTGGGAATGCAAAATGGTACCGTCTCTTTGGAAGACAGTTTGTGGGTTCCTTACAAAACTAAGCCTACTCTTACCATACAATCCAGCAGTCACGCTCCTTAGTATTTACCCAAAGGAGCTGAGAACCTTTCTGTCCACGTGAAAACCTGCACATGGATGTTTATAGCATCTTTGTTCATAATTGCCAACACTTGGAAGCGATCAAGCATCCTTTGGTAGGTCAATGGATGAATAAACTGAGGCACATCCAGACAATGGAATATCATTCAGCAGCAAAAAGAAATGAGCTATAAAGCTGTGAAAAGACATGAAGGAAACTTAAATGCATATTTACTAAGTGAAAGAAGCTAATCTGAAAAAGCTATATTCTGTGTGATTCCAACTATATAACGTTCTGGCAAAGGCAAAACTAGGGAGACAGTAAAAAGGTCAGTGGCTGCCAGGGGTTTTGTGTGTGTGTGTGTGTGTGTGAATGTGTGCGTGTGTGGGAGATGAGTAGGCAGAGCACAGAGCATTTTTAGGGCAGTGAAAATACTCTGTATGATAGTATAATGATGGATGATGTTAAAAAAAACCACAACTCGTGTCCAGTTATCCTTTCAGAATAGCTCTCTTCCTTTGGACTCCTTCTCCAAATTCTCCTTAAACTACCAAAAATTAAATTAGAATTTGATTGGGTTCATCCGCTCAAGTTATTAAATATGTATGGGTTTTTCAGCATTCCTATTACATCTGAGGGCCTGTGCTGGGCCCTGCTCAGTTTCTGATGGGGGCGCCTGAGAGTCTGGGAGGGGGAGCTGACAAAGGCTAGAGGCCAAGGCTGTGTGAGTAGCTGAAAAGTGGAGCAGAGTGCTCTGGCAATTTTTTTTTTTTTTGCTGAGGAAGACTGGCCCTGAGCCAACATCTGTTGCCAATCTTCCTCTTTTTTTTGGCTTGAGGAAGATTGTTACTGACCTAACACCCATGCCAATCTTCCTCTATTTTGTATGTGGATACCACCACAGCATGGTTGCCGACAAGTGGTGTGCGTCCGTGCCTGGGAACCAAACCCAGGCTGCTGCAGCAGAGTGTGCCAAACGTAACCACTAGGCCACAGGGCCAGCCCCTCTGGTAATGTTCTTTTTACTGGCTGAAGTGTATTTCATTGTAAGTTGGACCATAATTTCTTCACCTAGCCTCTATTGATGACCTTCTAGTGTATTTTGAATATTTTGATGTTACAAACATTGCTGCAATGAACATCTTTGGATCTATTCCATGAAAACATGTGCAAAGATAGCGGTTGGATACATTCTTCAAAGTGAAATTGCCGAGTAAAAGCACGTGCACATTGTAAAAGATATTGCCAACCTGACCTCCAACGAAATCGCACCATTTTATATTCTCTCTAGGGTTGTGTGAGATGCCACTTTGCCCACAACTTTGCTCACCCTGGGAATTAACACACTTTTAAACCTTGGCCAATCTCATGAAAAATGGTCTCTCATTGTTGCTTTAATTTTCATTTCTTTATTTAAAGAAAAGTTGCATTTTTTCTTGTTTATTGGTTGTGTTTCTACTTTTGTAAACTACTCATTCATTTCCTTTGCTCATTTTTCCCCTGTTGGTTTGCTCATTGCAAATTTTTTCATATTGATCTGTAAGAGCTCTTTGTTTATCATGGGTATTAGTCTTTTAAAAATTTTGTAGTAAATTTTATATTTTAGAATGGTTTTCGATTTACAGAAAAATGGAAAAGATAGTACAGAGAGTTCCCATATACCCCACACCCAGTTTCCACTATTATTAGCATCTTACCTTAATATGGTGCATTTGTTACAATAATGAGCCAATATTGATATATTATTATTAACTAAAGTCCATAGGTTATTCAGATTTCCTTAGTTTTTCTCTAATGTCCGTTTTCTGTTCTAGGGTTCCCTTTGGACACCACATTACATTGAGTTGTCATTCCCTCCTTAGGCTCCTCTTGGCTGTGGCAGTTTCCTGGACTTTCCTTATTTTTGGTGACCTTGAAAGTTTTGAGGAGTACTGGTCATATTTTGTAGAGATTGAAATTTGCCTGATGTTTTTCTCACGGTTAGACTAGGGTTATGAGTTTTTGGGAGGAAGACCACAGGGACAGAGTGCCATTTTCATCATGTCGTACCAAGGGTACGTACTGTCAACGTGATTTATGACTGTTGACGTTGACCTTGATCACCAGGCTCCTCCTCTGCAGAGTCTCCCCCTTTCCATAGTTACTCTTTGTAAGGGAGTTACTATGTGGAGCCCACGCTTCAGCAGAGTGGAGCTGTGACCCACTTCCATGAGGGTAGAGCATTTACATATATTATTTGAAATTCTTCTGCATGGGATATTTATCTCTTTCCTCCCATTTATTTGTTTGTTCAGTCATCTGTTTATATCAGTATGCACTCATGGATACTTATTTATTTTTTATAACAGCTTTATTGAAATGGAATTCACACACCATACAACTCACCCATTGAAAGTGTAAAATTCAGTGGTGTTTAGTATATTTACAGAGTTGTGCAACCATCACCATAATCAACTTTAGAACATTTTCATCACCCTCAAAAGAAACCCCACAACATTTAGCAGTTTCTCCTTCCTCACTTCCTTACCCCCCCGCCCAGCCTTAAGCAACCAGTAATCTACTTTCTGTCTCTATGGATTTGCCTGTTCTGGATATTTCATATAAGTGGAATCATACAGTATGTGGTCCTATGTGTCTGGCTTCTTTCATTTAGCATAATGTTTTCCAGGTTCAAGTTTCAGGATCTGCCTGACCTACCCCAGTGTTCAGCCTCAAAAAAGGTGTAACCTGTAAAGAGCCGGACCCTTCTTTCTTTTGGTGATGGGTTGCATGCTCCTGGAGGTGTCACCCCACCCTCACATCCTGGGGCCTGTTTCTAGGAGCAGCTCCTACCCTTCCTCTTCTCTTCTCATTCCCTTCAAAAGGTCCCTGACAACGCCCAGGTCTCTTGACTCCTGCTGTCCCATGGATAACCTGAGATGCTTCTTCTTGCTAAAGTTTTAATGGCTGATAGTGGCTTACAAGGTTGACCCTCAGCAGTCGTTAATCTCCTTTGGTGTACTGTTCAATGGAATTTCAGGTAGCTGGCAGGTTAATAGGGAAGATATTTGGGGATGGGTGGTGTTCTGTTTTTCCTTTTATTTAGTGTGGTCCAATTCAGCAAATACACTAAGTTAATAAATTGGATTCATTAATGGAGATAGTCTGTGTCACGGCATTCTGTGAAAGAAGCTTCCCGAGGATGTTGTGAGCGGATCACTGTTCTTTTGAGTCTCAGGGCAGGCTGGCTCGTGGACCAGAGGGCTGCATGAGGACGGATGGTGCAGGGATTTCAGAGACGATCAGACATGGTCTTTGCACTTGCGGGGAGACAGACAGGCACATAAATAACTCACGTACAGGCGGGCAGAGAGCAGCGCTGTGATCAAGGTTAAGCAAAGCCTCCTGGGAAACTTGGAGCTCTCTTGGATTCTGGCTGGGGGTTGGGGAGAGAGTTTTAGAGGCAGTGTGGTTCGAGCAGTGGGGGCAGGGTCGGCAGGTGTCGGGTAGAGATGGAGGGAGGGAAGTTCAGGTCAGAGCACGGCCTGAGCAAAGGCTCTGAGGTAGGAAAAGGCAGGGCATGCTTGGAGAAGGACACACAGACCAGGAGTGCAGGGGTCTGTTGGGGTGCATGTGGAGGGGCAGCATGCAGTGGTGGGAAAGGCTGGGAGGGAACAGAGTGGGGAGGGAGTGGACGTCTAAGGTGAGCAGTTTGGACGATATTCGATGTGCACTGGGAAGCCACTAACATTTTCAGGCAGGGGAGGAGCTGAGAAGATCTGTGTTGGGAAGCGGGGGCTGGTGTGCAGGAGGCAGAGGATGTGTGTGTGTGTGTGTGTGTGTGTGTGTGTGTGTAGGGACTGCTTAGGAGCAAACTGGATGCCTCGGGCTGAAGGTACAAGGAGGGCCTGGCCTCTGCGGCTTCCTGCATGTGCGCCCTTGGACTAGTTCACCTCTCTCTCCTGAGCCTCTTCTTCCCCATCTCTAAAATGGGCTCAGCTGGTTCCAAGGGGTTCGATGTGAGGCTTAGAGGTGAGACTGCAGGGAGTGGGTTTGTCTGTCATCGGTGAAGCCCGTAAGGCCCGTGACTGGTGAAGGCTGATAAAGATGGCAGGGAGGGAGGGTGATCATGATGACCACGTGCGTGAGCTTCCCTCACATTATCTCATTTAATCCTAGCAACAAGCCTTCAAAGTGGTATTATTATTACAGTTTGCATTCTGCACAGTGGCAGGGGTGAGTGGTGGGGGAGAAGAGGATTAGGGTGGGCCTGGTTCCTGAGTGGGCCTGCTCTTCCCTCAGCCTGGGGGCCTGTGTGTGCCCAGTGGGGTCAAGGACAGACCTATTTGTGGTCTATCAGGCTGGGAGGGAGGGGACATCACTATCAGGCCTTGGTTCTGCCAGTGTCTTTGGACAAGCCCTGTGCCTGCTCTGGGCCTCATGTCCTCATCTGTAAAATAAAGCTGTCAGACAAAATGAGTGCCTTCTTGGGGCTTTTTTTTTTTGGTCCTGATGACCTAAGACTTCATGATCAGCAGAGTTCTCAAATTAAAAAAAAAAAAAAAAAAAAGATACTTTTTGAAAACAGAGAGCACAACTGGAAGGACTTGCAACTAGAATATACAACTATGTACTGGGGGGCTTTGGGGAGAAGAAGAAGAAGAAGAAAGAAAGATTGGCAATGGATGTTAGTTCAGGTGCCAATCTTGAAACAAACAAACATAGGTTATTCACATGGTTCAAATTCAAAAAGCACTGAAGAGTTACAATGTTCCCCAGCCACTCAATTCTCCTTTTTGGAGGCAACTAGCGTAACCAGTTTCTCCCATAGAGATGGCAAGAGCATGTCATTCAGGATGGAGGAGCCCAAGGTGGGGGATGGGATTAATCAGGGTGGGCTTCCTGGAGGAGCCAAAGTTTGAGCCAGGTTTTGCAGGAGGGGAGTCATCTCAGGGCAGGAAGCAGGTCACAGAGGAGGGTCATATCCCAAACGGAAGTCGTGATCTTCTCTCCCAAACCTCTCCTGTCCAGCGTGAATGGCTCTACAGCCAGCTGCCTGCACATACCTGGGAAACCACTTTGCTGTCTGTCTCCCCCTCACCTGTGTCTAACCCATCACAGGCGCCAGCCAGCGCTACCTCCTTAGCTCCCATTTCACTGCATCTCCAGCACTGTCCCCCTATACCAGTCACCATTGTCCCACCTGGACCCCTGCAACAGCATCCAACCTGGCTGCCCTGCCATTTCCCACCCGGCAGCCTGGACGATCTTCCCCAAATGCCTATCAGATCATGTCCAGGAGAGCAAAGGCAGACAGGCCAGATGCTCTGGTTGGGGAGGCCACAGCGGCAATGAAAGCCAGCAACCCTGCCTTCTGGGAAATTCTCTCCTCCAGCAAATAGCCTGTGCCCCACCGGGCAGTGTCAGAGCAGCCACACAATTTTTATCACAGCACTTCATGCAGTTTGTAATTTCACACACACTCGCATACAACCTTTGGAACAGTAATCCCCCTCCCCTACGAAAAGATACATTGTTAAAAGTCAGTGCTCTATGCCCCACTCCCCCAGTTCCCTCCTCTGCCCACCCAGGTAACTACTTTTATCAGCTTTTCTGTCTCCAGAGTTTCTATGTGTAAAGATAAGCAACCACGAATTCATACTTTAGTCCCTCCCGTCTTTTAGCATAAATGACACATACTGCTCTTTCTGCACTTGATTTTTTTCTCTTAGCAATGTATCTTTGCATGATGGCACACAAGAACACCCTCATTTAAAACGCTTGGAATGGCTGCACACTTATCCTATAGGGAGGCACCATGATTAACTTAACCAGTCCCCTATGGATGGACGCTTGAGTCATTCCCAGTCTTTTGCTGTTATAAACAATGCCACAGATGACCTCATCCACATGTTAAGATCTGTAGATAAAGTCTCCAAAAAGGAATCGTTGGGCTACAGGGGAGCTGCATTTGTGATTTAGATGGATGCTGTCCAGTTGTCCTGCAGAGAGGTTTTACCAATTGACACTCCCGTTGGTAACGGATGAGAGGGCCTGTTTGTAACGATATATTTGTTCATGTGATTACTTGATGGTTTCTCTCCCCACGGCCCGTAACTCCAGGAGGGCAGAGATTGTTTCTTTTGCTCATCATTGTTGGCACTCAGTAAATGCTGAATTAATGAATGGACTCACGGGTCTACCAGGAGGGGGTGGCCAGAGTGGGAGGGATCTTTTTCTGTTACCCTTCCCCAGCCCAGCTTCTCCAGCCTTACTCTGGGCTGACTGTCCATCCCCAGGGTGGCTGGGACACTGTGAGAAAGCCTTGAGGTGCTGGAAGATCTAATCCTGACTGCTGATTCATGACCCCTACTCCAGAGTGGCCCTCTCCTGCTGTGAAATCAAGAAGTCCAGTGTCTCAGTCCTGTAAGGGGCTTGGAGAATGGATCCTTGTCTGATGCTCGAATCCCCTGCCCAGCTTCTGCTTACATACCTCTAGTGACGGGGAATTCACCTCTTCCAAGTGATTCCTTTCAACTTCAGACAGCTGACTTTAGAAAGCATT
The DNA here is from genome assembly GCF_021613505.1 of Equus quagga. NCBI lineage: Eukaryota > Metazoa > Chordata > Mammalia > Perissodactyla > Equidae > Equus > Equus quagga. The sequence continues at coordinate 70,689,326 of NC_060277.1, read as the reverse complement.
TCCAAGCACAACCAGAAGGACCTACAACTAGAATGTGCAATTGTGTGCTGGGGGGTGTTGGGGAGAAGAAGAAGAAGAAAAAGAAAGCATTTCCATCTGTTGAGTTGAAACCTGCTCCCTGTAGCTGCCTCCTCTTCAGGGAACTTTAATTGTGACCCTCTGGAAACAGGGCTCTCTGGCAGATGAACAGGGGGATCCTTAGGGACAAGTATCCCTCATCTGTCTTTTCCAGCAAGCAGGGCCAACTCCCCAGAGGAGCTCTGCAGAGCCCTGCCTGCCTGCTCCTCACTCTCTCCTGTCCTGCCTGCAGGTACGTGCAGGAAGGGCGGTTCCGAATCGAGGAGAGGACGCTGACAGCCTTCCAGTGGCTCTACAGCCCGCAGCAACATCGCATCCTCAGCCGCGCTGACCTTGAGTCTCCCTCCAGGTAAAGGGACCCACAGTCCTTATGCTTATTCTCCAGCTGGAGTCCAGGCCCCCCAGGTGGTACTTATGCAGCCAGCCTCACACTGGTCCATAAGCCCATAGCGGGGAACCATTGTCTTCAGTGGTAAAGAGGCCTCTCAGGGCCTGGAAAGAGTTTGTCAGCCTGGGTTCTTATCCAGCCTAGAATACACGGATTGAGTTGAGGCAACTCACTGCCTCCGCTTTCTCCTCTGTGAAATGGGTATGATTATATATTCCCTGCCTTCTATCAGGAAGATCGTGACTCTCAAGTGAAATAATGCCCGCAGAGATTTCTGAGGCCTGGAGATCAGCTGGTTCCTCTTTAAGAAAGAAAGTGGCAGGCAAATTTGCTGGGCAGCCCTGACTTTGATCTGGGGTGGAGCCAGCCCTGCCTTCCTTGTCTCCTCCTCCCCCACGCCAGACTATCCAGCTGGGATCCTGAGTCTGGGAGAGGGGTGGGAGATGAGGGCTTTTCCTGACCCAGATTCCTGCTCCCAAGCTCCTGCGCACTCTTCTGAGCACTGTGGGCAGGTGTGACCAGTGCTAGCAGTCCCAACATGGACATCCTGCGTGTCCCTGCTGCTGCCATCTCCCTCCCCAAGGCTTCTGCTAGACCTGACCCTGGATCTTTCTCCCCGCCTCTCCATCAAACCTTTTTGCACCAGCTTCTAAATTAGCAAGACCCTTGAAGCCAAGGGTGAACAGGTCTCTCCTCCCAGGGGTGGTTGAATGAAAGAGGAATGGAAGTGACGTCATTTGGGGATATACCATGGGCTGGCCCAAAGGGGAACAGCGATGATGCTCTTACTGCAGCTCCCCAAACTGGCCCCAGGATAACGTTTAGAAGTGACAGGAGACTTTACCTCCCCAGATATCTGCCAGGAATCCTATTTAGCTGAGAGCAGGCCATCTGCTCCTTCTTGTCTCATTGATGATTTCAGAAGGTACGGGGCAGGGAGGCAGATGGATGCTCTGGATTTGGGTCTGCCCAAAGAGGAAGAATTAGTTGGATGATGATGTGGAAGTGACAGGAACCCTGGGAAAAGTGACTCAGGCCACCTGGGAACTCTTGGTTTTCAGGGAATGGGTGGTCAGACAGGTGCCCTGGACTCCAGAGGCTGGATCTCAAATCATGTAGAGAAAAGACAGAAAAGCTCCTAGCACTTGAGGCAGGAGTATTGGGAAGGGTGCAAGAATGAAATTGTGAGTGTAGCATTGTGAATTCTTGCAGGGAAAAAGAAAGACTGGTGTGGCTGTTCTGGGAGCACACTAGTGACACATGGACATGAAGGACACATGGTCAGATTAAGTTTCAGGCAACATGCAGAGCTCTATTGTGTGCCCAGTGCCATCTGACATAAAGCAGCTTCTCTCTCACCTTCTTTCTTTGCCTTCGATGCTCTCGCCATGATCTGACATTATCTTATTTTTCTATTTGTCCATTGCCCTGGCCGCCCTGGAATGTGAGCTCTCCGAGGGCAGGACCTTTTCCATCTTGTTCTCCGCTGTATCCTGAGGTCCTAGCTCAGAGAAGGGGCTCATTAAACTGGCACTGGGTGAATTGCCAATGAACACAATGCAGGCTCAGAACCTGTAGGAAGGCTGGTAGAGGGGTTAGCCCCAAGACTGAGGTGGGCCAGCTACACCTGCCCAAGAGACTGGCAAGGGAAGTAGAGGCGGGTGAGACCACCTCGGGTGGCCTGAGGCTAACAGAGCTGGTCTGTTTGCTGAGTGAAAGAACAAGAATGCTCCTCAGGGTCACAGGAGCAGAGCCGAGTCCATGGAGGAGGGAAGCAATCATAAGACAGTGTGGAGCCATTTGAAATGACTTCAGCTTTCATACTTGGGAAGGCTACCTGACAGGGGACTTGAAAAGGAGGCTGCTATAGTTTTGTGGCTCTATTAATTTTTGTGATAGAATATTAATAGTTTAACTTTTTGAGTGCTTATGTGTCATGTTGTCATTACTTTGCAGGAATAAATTGATTTAATCTTCATAACAATGCTATGATGTAGGTACTATTGTTCTCCCCATTTTTCAGATGACAAAACTGAGGTACAGAGGAAGTGGCAGTGGTCACAGCCACTATGCACACTGCCTTTCAGAGAATAAGGCATACGCTCAAAGGTGGGAGATGGGGAAGGTAATTTTTATCTTTACAAAGAGGAAATAAGTCCACAAACCATAAATAAGTGAACCTAGCATCTGTCCTGATCAAGTTTCAGTCTGCTATTAAAGGCCTGGTTTGGAGGCACTTAGAAAAGGAAGAGGTGGGTGATCAGCAGCAGCAATGAGAACCCATCCTGCTGGGGAAGCTTATTTGCTTTTCTGATTAGTTTTCTAGACTAGAAAGTAGGTTAATGGTGGTGGAGCAGGAGACAGTAGTTCTGAGTTTCAGCAAGAAAATGTTCTTTTCTTCCCATCAAAGCCTTGCAGGTGACACAGAGGAATGTGGGCTGAGGCTGGCACAGCTAATGAGGTTGATGAGTGGGCTGCCATTGGCTGTGTCCTGCTCAACATGTTTATCAGTGACTTGATGAGGAAGGGTGTAGACAGATGCTGGTGACATTGCTGATGGCAAGAACCTGGGCACCATCCCAACAGGTGAGATGGCAGAATTGGGACACAAAGTGCCCTGGAGACTGGAGACCAGGTCTGAGTGTAGTAGGTACACCTTAACAGGGATAAAGGAGAAATCTATTTTGCCCTCTAATCCTGTTTGCATCTGGGCAGCTGTCTGCGGTTCCAATTGACTAGAAGCTTGGGTATAGCCCTATGTTTTAGGTTTTAAGAAAACACTTGCATCTTGGGGCTGCGGGAGCTCAGGCAGGGTCCAGAGCGGGGGAGGGAAGCTCCCGCTGATCTGAGTTTCGGATGTTCTGTCATTCGTTCATTTACTCGGTGGACAGAGATTGAGTACTTTCCTCTGCTGAACACTGCCAGATGTCATGGCTGAGCGGGCTGCGTTTCCGGGTGAGGGACCTTGCTGCTGAAGGGACTCAGACCACGGGCTGGCCACCTCTGCCTTCCTTTCTTCCTTCCATCCTGCTCTGGGTTAGGCCCTGGGGTTACAGTGCCTTGTCTCGTGGGAGAGACAGATATAGACACATGGACAAGAAAATTTCCCAAGACGGTCAGAGTGCTGAAGAAACTAAAACAGGGCTTTGAGATAAAGAGTGACCAGTGGGTGTGTGGGGACTTTGGAAGAGCTGGAGGCCTCTCTGGGAAGGTGACATTTGAGCTGAATCTGGTTTGAGTCCTGAAGGACACAAGGGGGCAGCCATATGGGGAAGCTGCTGGTGAGGGATGTTGAATGGATGGTGGCGGCACAGGAGACGGGGTGGAAGAGTATGCCTGCAGGGGGAACAGCAAGTACAAGGCTCTAGGTATGTTTGAGAAGTGGAAAGTCATTGTGGCCAGAGCAGAGTGAGGCCATGGCCAACAGACAGATGCGAGGCAGATTTCTGAGCAATTAAAGGGAGGGCTTTCTAGCACTTAGAGCTGCCAGAGGATGGCGTGGGCTGCCCCTGAGGGAGTGAGCTTCCCATCACTGACGTGTGCAAGCCATATTCAGAGGCCCGTCTCTGTGGAGGTTACTGAGGAAGAGAAGCATCCTAAAGGCTGCCTGGACGCCATCAACCTCTTCAAGTTCAGGAGCATCCCTGGTTTGGCAGAAGCTGGGAGGATGTCTGTGGAGTGAGTGAACGAAAGCCTCAGGCTGCCTGGTCCAAGGCAGGGGGGCCTTCAGGGGTTCTGGCAGTCCTTGAGGCCTCCCACTTCCAAGTCCAGATAGGACTGTATCCCCTTCTCAGTCCCACCCCGTGCAGAGCTGGAGAGAGCCCCGGACTGTCTTCCTCAATAGACCAGGAACCCGTGGATCTTTCCGCTCCTCCCTTCCCCCCCCCCCCCCCCCCCGCCCCCGCCCCGGGACCCCATCCTCCAGGAACTCCTATGGACAGGTGGGCTGTTCCCTCCTTCTCTCCCTCGGGTTCCTGGGGCGCGTCTGCTTCATCCCGCGCCTTTGTTCTGAGAACTCCCCCAGGGCAGTCCCGTGGCTACGCGAGCGTCCCAACGGCGGGCCCAGCGCTCAGGACCCGCAGTAACCCCCTTCTCCTGCAACCCCGGCGCCCTCCCCGCCCCTAGGCAGGACCCGCCTGCCTGGTCCCCGCCTTCCCACCCCGTCTCCGGCAGCTGCGCGGCGGCTGCGCTAGGCGGGCCGGGTGGGCACCGCCAGAACCAGGGCGCGGACCCTGGTGGCGGCGTCGCCGGGGGCGGGCGACCGAGGTGGGCGCGGTCCGCAGTGGGCGGTGGCGCTGCAGGACCCCCGCGTCCCCCCGCGCGGCCTGGCGGGCTGCGTGTGCGCGGCCCCGGCGGCTGGGGCGCGCCAGCCAGGTGTGCGGGCGGCTGCGGGCGGGCGGAGGGCGCAGCTTTGTGCGTTCCCAGGCGCCGGCCGGGTGTGCGCGTGTGCGCGCCGCGGTGACGGTGCACGCGACTGGGCGGGCTGCGAGGGAAGCCCGCCGCCGGGGAGGAGGGGGCTCGGGTCCGGATGGAGATGGGTGGACGCCGCCGCTGCGGGAGCACAGGCGGGGTGAGCCGCCGCGACTGACTGTTGACATTCTGTCCACGTCGGGGAGCGAGTCCTGGGTGCCGGCATCACAAAAGGTCAGTGGGTCCCGGGCTGGGTGGTAATTCCATAGTCAGCTTGGACCAGGACGTGAGTCCTGGGTGTGACTGAACGTGGAATTGGGGTGTATGTTGTGAGTATGAATGCGTGTGTTGCAAACAGATATCCAGCCCCTATGGACGCGTGTGAGCTCCGTGCTGCGATTCCACAGAGCAATTCAGTGTAACGGGTTGTGTCTGGGAGGTGGGGTGACTGTCCTCAGAAATCCGCGCGGGTGGGGCATTGCGCACAGACATCATGTGTCGGAGTGTGTGTGCACGAGTGAGATGTTGCTGTCAAAGTCTCTGGCTAGAGAAGCTGACGGAGGTGGAGGTCAGAGGTGGGGTGTTTACAGGTGGTGGCAGAAGGAAAAAGCCAGGAACCCGAGGAGGACCCTGTAGCTAGACTGGGTTGGTTTGTTTTCTCCCCCTGAAAGAGCATAAACCCCACCCCGTCCTGACTCCAACCTGTGCCGTTTGCAGGGAGGGGAGCTGCGGTGGTGGGATGCTGGCTGGAGGCCTTCATGGACCCTTGGGGCAAGGCCAGCCTCCAGCCTGATGCACATTTCTAGAGGCCCTGGGTGGGTGTGGGGTGCCAGCCCTGGGTGGGGATCCAGGGCACCTCAGGACTGTGTAGACTCCACTTGGCTTTGGCACCGCCAGGTGCTGTGTGCCTGGACCTGGGAGCTGGTTGGGGGGATGTCCTTCTTTCTCCTCATCTGTTTTCTATAGCTCCCTTTACACTCTTCCTAACAAACCAAAGGGCATTTACATGCAAGTGGGGTTTGGGCTCTGAATGCCGGGATCTGCCTCTGTTGAGTGGCCCCCCTCAGAGCAGCCTCCATAGGGAATAATAGGGTTGTCCTGGGCTGGGTGCCAGGGCTCTCTGGTTCTTTTCATGCTTTGTGACCCTGGGGCCATCCCCTAAGCCCCAGGGGTCTCAGTTTCCCATGGAGAGGGGAGAAGGCACACCCCTCCCCTGTTCTTCCTGCTGCTGGGTGAGGAGTAAACAGAAAGCTTGCACTGCTGTCTGGGGCTGGCACGCTGGGAGTGACTCAGGGCATGTGAGGTCCTGAGCAGTGATTTCCCCCAGGAAAGTCCCAGCACATCTTTGCAGTGTGGGCGGGAGTTGGGGGACGCTCTGCCCTCACCGCCAAGCAGGTGTGTTGGGTTTTCTGGTCCAGGTGTGGGGCAGGGTGGGTGTCTGCTAGACCTGGCTGCTCAGGCTTCAAGAAACTACCTTGGGTGCCCCCTCCCTTCCAAGATGTTGAGGAATGGGGGGTGGGGCGGGGCATGGGGAATGGAGGCGGGGATTGGAGCTGAAGAGCCACAGAAGTTTCTGCGCAGAGGCAGATGCTAAACTTGGGTAGGGCCAGGGCATGTCGAGCTGGGACTCCCGCTCAGCCTAGAGTGTTGAGTCAGTTTGGTGGCAGGTGGCCTCAGTTCCAGAGAAGACGACGCTCCTGCTGCAGACACCCTCACGCTCTCCCCTCCATCTTTCCCGTGACCCTGTCTGAATCAAATGTGGCCGAGCCGTCGTGGTTCAGGATGACTTGAACTTTGAGAGAAGGGAGCCTGGCATGTATGGTGGTGGCAGCAGCACAGTGTGGTGGTTCAGCCTAAAGGCTCTCTTGTCGCTCAGACCTGGATTTGAACCCCACCTCCACCACCCACTGGCTGTGTCTCCACCTGCCTTACCCCAAAGCTGGACCTGAGAGGTTTGCTTGGGAAGTGGTCTCAGGGAACAAGGGTGGGGCCCGTGGTACGAGGGAGAGAAAGGGAAAGCAGCACAAGGATGTGTTATTTTTATCATGACCACCGCTCCGTCCTGGGCGGTCTCCCAAGGAGCCCCGTGGAATGCATTTCAGAACTGCCCTTTGGGGAGAGAAACAGGGAGGCATTCATCCGTCAGCTCTGTCCTGTCCATGGACGTTACCTCCCACAAGCTTCCAGGCTGCCCATGTGTGAGGCCTAAGTGGCTTCCTGTGTGTGTCCCACGCTGCAGCTTCAGAGAAGGCCCCGCTCTGCCCTGGGTGACACTTTGCCATGTGGCACCGTCAGCTGCTGCTTGAAGCCTGCAGGGAACTGGTCATTGCAGAAATGGCTGGAGTAAGAAGTGAGGCTGAGAGGGTTTGAAGTGGCACACTGAGGTGTCCAACACGCTGTGTAACCTCGGGCAAATTAGCTAACTTCTCTGAGCCTCAGTTTCCTTATCTGGGGGTTGTGAGTATTAAATATGATATTTATTAAATTTTTGAACACAGTGATGGGTCCATAGCTCAGACTCCACAAGTGAAGTATGTTTTTTTTTTCTTCTTTTTCCTCCCCGAATCCCCCTGGTACATAGTGGTATATTTTAGTTGTGGGTCCTTCCAGTTGTGGCACGTGGGATGCTGCCTCAACGTGGCCTGCTGAGTGGTGCCATGTCCACGCCCAGGACCCAAACCAGCGAAACCCTGGGCCGCCGAAGCGGAGCACGTGAACTTAACCACTCGGCCATGGGGCCGGCCCCTGAAGTATTTTTGTATATTTGGAAAGACAGCACATTCTAGGTTAGATATTCACTCACTTGAATGGAGGAGGAGGCTGGATTAGGTGACCTCTAAAGACCTCCCTCCTGGTGGTAGAATCTGGGGCTCGAGGGCCAGACGCTTGACCTGCTCAGTTCCCCCGGAGCTGCGGCTCAGTCTCCCAGACCCCCTGAATGGTTCTGTTTCGCAGTCTGTGAATTGGGGCCAACACTGCCCTGCTCCTGGGCTGGCTGCTTAGACGTGCCTCTTGCTGGGCTCTGTCCCCAGGAGGACATGGGAGCCTGGCAGTGGGCAGAGGGGGCGAGGGGAGCAGGCAGCTCGGAAGCAGGTGCTTGAAGGAGGAGTGGCAGGAGCGTGGATGCTGGCCCTTGGAGCCGGCAGATGGTCGTGGGCACTGGTCTGGGCCGCAGTCAGTGGGGAGGACAGGGCAGGGGGCGGAGGAGGGAGAGAGAAAATGGAGGGCAGGAAGGGAGGGGAAAGCAGGTTGACAAATGGTGGCCAAGAATGATGGAGGAGCCAGGGCTGTGGGTTGAGGTGGGCAGCTTTGGTGCCCCAAGATTAGGGTGTCTGAGGTGGCGGGGACAGGCTGGCCTGTAGGAGAGTGACGGGGTGATGTGAGAGAAGGGGGGCAGTGGTTGAGGGTTAGTTGAGGGGTCTTGGGGCATCAGCTGGGGCAGGCTGTATGTTTCAGGGTATAGCACCTACAAGCCTTCTCAGTCTCCTTTTTCCCAATGTGTCTCCCTGCCCCTCTGGGGCCAGGACCCCCTTTGGCAGGGGAGGTGCTGTCTGCAAACACTTGGGTCCTGTTGTGAGCGGTGATTGGAGAAGGTGCCAACGTGCCTCTGCTGAGGCCTGTTGCCATGGTACCACAGTGGCCCTGTCTCCCTACCCTCTCCCATCTCTGAGCAACGTGCCACCCGCTCAGGGAGAGGTCCTACAGTGGGGAAGGTGGCCAGCCACCTCTTGCTCATGCACGGGCAGCTCAGGCTGGCAATACAAAGGTCACTGCGTCCATCCCTCTGCCTTCAGTCAAGGTCATACCCAATCTAGGCTGGGGAGGTGCGGCCACCACTGTCTTCATTTATGGCCATTTAAAGACTCCTCTGACCTCTGCAGTTTGAGACTCCTTTGTTTTTAATAAGTTTAGTAAATAAATAAATAAATAAAATCAGTAATGCCAGCCTATCCATCTCCTCTCCTTTTAAAGAGTGCATCTTTATGGAGCCAGATGATGCTCTCTTCTTGCCTACACCTCTTTCAATGCTGTGGTGCTTCTCTAGTGGGAAGTTCTGCCTCATGTCTGGTCTCAGTCTGCCATGCTGCACTGTTTTTTCCTTTTTTCCCTCTTTTTGCCACAACCCTTCAGTGCTTCCAGATAGTTGTAAGAAGATTCCTCTCCACCTGCTCAAGATGCGAAGTGGCCGTAGGGGCTCTCAAGGCAGGTGGGACACCAAGGCAAGGATTCTGCCCTAGGGAACCCGGCCTGAGACTGAAGCTGTGCTGAGCCCCCAGCCCTGCCCATGCTGGGGTTCTGGGCTGGCAGCTTGCTCTCAGGGCCAGCTGGTATTCCACCCCCTTCCCTAGTTCAGATCCAGCACTGTCAGACTTCTTCTTGGATCGTGCTGGTCATGCTGGCTGGGCCCTGCCAGGTCTGGGTCAGCAGATGGCATCGGGCATGGGCCCCTGGGAGACCCTGCTGATTAGATGACTGGTAGTGAGCAAGAGCTGGAGGGGAGGGACAGGCAGTCAGGCACAGTGAGGTATGTATGCCTGTATGTGTGCGCACATGGTGCACGTGTGTCCCTGGAGGGTGTGTTGCTGAACTGCCATTTCTGCACATCTCTATGCAGTTACCTGGGGGTCCTCTGAGCATGTGCGTGTGTGTGCATTGTTGTGTGCTCTGGCTTGTGTGTGTTCTTTTCTCTGGGTATGTGTGTTGGCCACCCACCAGGCATTCTCCAGGGTCCTCCAAGGTGTGCCTGTCCAGTGGCAGCTGATACTTCACCCCAGCAGGACTTCCTGGCCCCCTGGGACTCCTGAGTCTTCTGCCCTCTCTCCAGGATTCCTGTCCCCATCTCTCCCTCTGCCTTGAGGAAGTTGCTTCTCCCCCACTGGCTGTGTGGGTGGCCACTGCTGTGGGGGCTGGGCCTGGGGAGGGGCAACCGGTCCAATCTCCAGCTCCATCCTTCAGGCTCTGCACAGAGGGTGATGGGCAGGTGTGCCCTGGGTCGAGGAGACGAGTCAGGGATGGCTGCAGGGGGTGGGGGAAGCTGGGCTGTATGTCAGCACGCTTCAGGGAAGTGTGTGCGCCCCCGTGCATTGACCCATCCTCAGTGGCTTGGGCACCAGTGCAGCAGTGGAGGGATCCCCACCCCGGCTGTCCATATTCTCTCTCCTCATCCCCGGTAGCTGTAGCTGGCACAGTTTCCGATGGGGAGCAGAGTGGTTTCTGGGGCTTCAGATATCCTACTGGGGACCGTGGTTGCAGCATAATTCTTGTCACCACAATCGTTTAAATTTCCTGCACCAGGCCCTGGACTGTACACTATACATGTATTAGCTCATTGGCTTCTCAGAACAATCCTATGAGGTGGATTCCCCATCTTATGAAGAAGAGGAGGCTCAGAGAGGCTGAGCCGCTTCCAGAAGGTAACACAGCAAGTAAATAGTGGAGCTGAGATGTGACCTCGGTCTGTTCTTGACACTTGCTGCTGTTCCCTCCACTCTTCACAAGGCTAGGGTCATCTCATCCTTGCAGCCTCCTCTTCAGAAAGGCCTTCCCAGGTCGTCCTCTGGAAACAGGGCTCCCCACCCATGCAATATCACCCTAGTGTAAATACCTGTGTAAAGTTATCCTCCTTTTATCCTCCACCTCCCCACTCCCCACACTCCTCAGGGCAGGGATTGGTCGGTCTCATTTGCTGAAATGTTCTCAGCACTACCAGACAGCCTGGAACACAGTAGGATGCAATAAACATTTGATGAATGAATGAATGAATGAATTAATGAATACATGTCTGACTCCAGACCGCAGCTATAAATCCCCGCTCTCTACTGTCTCTCACCCAGCAGGGACCGGGTGACAGAGTGGCCGGGAGCACAGGCTCTGGAGCCAGCTCGCTTGGTTCACATTCTGGCTCTGCCCCTGTTCCGATTATCTAATGCTGCATAATGAACCACCCAGAAACTTATGGCCTAAAACAATGGTGATGTTTATTTTGCTCAGGTGTCTGCACTTGGGGCAGGGTTTGGTGGGGATGCTTGTATCTGTCCTGCCATCATCAGCTGGGGTGGCTCAAAGTTGGGCTGGAATCATCTGAAGGCTCAGTCGCTTGCATGTCTGGCATTTGATGCTGGCTGTTGGCTTGAGGTCTCAGTTCTTCGCCACGCAGGCTTCTCCCAGCGCACTCTCTCTGTGCTAGTCTGGGCTTCCCCCAGCAGGGAGGCTGGGTTAAGGGGCAAGAATCCCCAGAAAGAGCCAGGCAGAAACTATTTCACCTTTTCTTACCCAGCCTTAGAAATGATGCAGCATTGCTCCTGCCGTAGTCACGGATCCAAACAGATCCAAGGGGCGCGGGTGGGGGGGGGAACGTAGACCCTGCCTCTTAATGGAAGAGTGTTAATGTCACCTGGGAAGAAGAGCATGTGGTACGGGCATGTGTGGTCATCTTTGGAAAATACAATCTGCCACAGTCGCTTATCAGGAGTATGACCTTGAGCAAATTACTTAGTCTCTCTGTGCCCCAATTTCCCCATCTGTAAAATGGGACACCAGCAGTATGTACCTCATGGGGTTATTCCTTTAGTAGTGACTACACTTCTGCCCATGGATCCCCTGGCCGTAGGGGAAGCTCTGGTCCAGATTTTCACGGAACTATAGGATCCAGCCCCAATTCCACACCCATTCTCATGTAATACAGGAGGCACCTTGCAGGGCAGAGCCCTTCTGAGGGTGGGGCCAGTGATGGGGAGAGAAGAGGGGACCTTGAGTGGAAATGGCCTTTTCCATCTCAGTTTATTAGATCAATCTAAGTCAGCCCTGCTCCCTTCAAAGGGGCAAAGGACAAGGGTTGATGGAGATGCCATGAGGCTGGGGGTCCGGGACAGTTCCTCTGGGCCTGGGGATGGGACAGACCCCACTAGGACCCCATCTTTATCCAGGGAAATTAGGATGAATGAATCATGAACATGCTGTGTTTGAGCTGCAGGCCTTTTTTTTTTTTTTGTTAAGTGTCTGAGGGAGCTCCCAGCCTCTCCTCTGTGGCCCCTGCCTGTCTCCACCTGAGTCCCTGTTCATCTGCCAGAAGTATGACTCCCCAGCCCAGATTGCCAGGCCTGCGGGAGGAATCTCAAGGTTTGCACGTCCTGGCCCTGGTTGGGGCTCCTCCTCAGCTGGGCATCGGCAGGGGGCCCAGGAAGAATCTCAGGGTTGCCCGGGCCCGGCCTGGCAGTATCACACATCTGGCCTTGCCGTCATTTGGGGCCTGCTCTGCCCTGAGACCTCCCAGTAGGAATGGCAGGATGGTTAAAAGCAGGGATTCTGGGTTTGAATTCTGCCGCCACCGCCTACCAGCCCTGTGACCTTGGGCAAGCGCTTTAAACTGTGTGAGGCTCCATTTCCTCACCAGGAAAAAGGACATGGTTGTGGTAAGGATTAGAGGAAATAAAAAGTATGACGCATCTCGTTCCTGGGAGATTCTCAAGAAATGACTGCAGTTATTCTGTACGGATGAGAAAACAGAGGAGGAGGGAGTTTAAGTGGCTTCCCCACAGCTACGTTTAATGTCAGAACCAGGGCTGGTGTTCTGACGTCAGGCAGTTGTTGCCTATCTCCTGCAACACAGAGAATTCCCCCATCCCTCCATCCTTTTTGCCAGAGGGCAATATGGCTGCCATCCTAGAAACACCAGCAAGAAGATGCCCCGTCTTTCTCCTTGTACTACCCAAACATGCCTGTAGAGGGTGCTGATGCCCATCCTTGGCCCCGTGCTGGTGAGGGAAGTACCCAGATGAGGCTCTGTGTAGGAGGGGAGGGTTGAGAGGGACCCGGATGGATGGAGGGAGAGCAAAGAGCTGGCTTTGTGATCTCCTTTGGTGAGAATCCCCTTCACATGGCTCCTAGTACCCAAGCCTTCCTACAGATAACTCCAGGACCACCAAAGATACTGGGAGCATTGTAGTGGATTTTATCCAGTGTTTCTCACAGGGTCAGAATCATCTGGGGGGTTTGTTAAAGATGCAGGTTCCCTGGCCCTATCCCAGAATGATGGAATCAGAATTTTATGGTTAACTACCATGCCTGTAGGTCTGTGCCAGGCACTACTCTGAAGGCTTAGCACATATTAACTCATTTACCCCTCCCAACAGGTAGGTACTATTAGTCTCCCCATTTTTTTTTTTGAGGAAGATTAGCCCTGAGCTAACATTGGTTGCCAATCCTCCTCTTTTTGCTGAGGAAGACTGGCCCTGAGCTAACATCCGTGCCCATCTTCCTCTACTTTATATGTGGGATGGCTACCACAGCATGGCTTGCCAAGCAGTGCCATGTCCGCACCCGGGATCTGAACCGGCGAACCCTGGGCCACCAAAACGGAATGTGCACACTTAACTTCTGTGCCACTGGGCCGGCCCCAAGTCTCCCCATTTTATAGATGGGGAGTCTCGTCTGAGGCACAGGGAGGTTGAGGAACTTGCCCAAGGGCACACTGCTGGCAAGCACTGGGGCTGGGGTTTGAACTCCTGCTGTTCGAGCCCCAGGGGGTTCTCATGCCCAGTGCATTTGAGAACCACTATTTTGTAACCCTTTTGTCTCCTTTTGCTTCCTTTTATTTGCCATTATTTTAAATAGGATTTATTGTGTTTTTAAAAAATGTTACAGAGGAATTGCTTATTTCAGAAAACTTAGAAAATTTAGAAAAACACAAAGAAGAAAAAAATCATGATCCTTAATTTTACCCCCTGAACAGTATGGCCCTGAGCATATTATTTAGCCTCTTTCTTTCCACTTGGAAATTTACTGTAACTGTCTTCCCATGTCATTACGTATACTTCCACACCCACTTTGTATTGGCTGAAATGTGCTCTGTTATTGGGAGATGTCGTCTTTCTTTACCCCATTGGAGATTTAGGTTGTTCCCAGTATTTCATAGTTATGACCACAATACACTGGAGACCCTCAAAAGTACAACTTGGCACACAGCTCTGAATTTTCCCCTTGGGATGGCATGGAATAGGAAATGGAATTGCCAAGTCAAAAGGCATATATGTTAAAAAAAAAAAAAATAAAAAAAAAAAAAGAAAACCCTTGGGGCTGGCCCCGTGGCCGAGTGGTTAAGTTTGCGCGCTCCGCTGCAGGCGGCCCAGTGTTTCGTCGGTTCGAATCCTGGGCGCGGACATGGCACTGCTCGTCAGACCACGCTGAGGCAGCGTCCCACATGCCACAACTAGAGGAACCCACAACGAAGAATACACAACTATGTACCGGGGGGCTTTGGGGAGAAAAAGGAAAAAATAAAATCTTTAAAAAAAAAAAAAAAGAAAAAAAAAGAAAACCCAAACAACTCTTTTTATTGAAGTATGATTGCATACAGAGAAGAGCAGAGATTTTAAGTGTACAAGTTGATTGATTTCCACAAACTTGACACACTCATGTAAAACCAACACCCAGATCCCAAAACGGGCCACGATCTGTGCTCTGGAAGCCTCCTTGCCTGCATGTAAGGATTCTGATTTATTTTGTCAAATTTACCCCAGCAAAGTTGTATATTGAGCTCCTTTGAGTTTTCTTAAGATTCAAGCACAAACTCATTGCTTAAGAGCAGAGTGGAAGAAGAACCAACTGGATTCAGGCTGTGAAAGAGAGACCCTGGTCCTCTCTTTCTGGGGCAAGATGGACTTCCCTTCAGGGTAGAAGAGGTGGTCCCAGGACTGGAATCAGTGGTCAGTTTGAGCTCCAAGTAGCTTATAAGAAAATTTAAAGAAATGAGCCTTTGGAACTGCTGTTGCTGCTTCTTATTGAAGTGCAAACTGTCCATATACTTAACATTTTTCCCTTAAATTATAACATATTCATGGTAAAAAAAAAAATCAGGCAGCACAAAAGAAGATAAAGCGAAAAGTCCCTTCCGCTAGGTTTCTAATTCCAGTCCCATTCTTCAGAGCTAATCAGCCTTGGACCATTGCCTCCTTCCAGAAATTGTCTAGGCGTATATAAGAATTTATTTATTTAAACTAATGGGATCCTACTTTATGACCTGCTCTGTGTCTCTTTTCTTACTTCAGTTTTTAGAATATCTCTATGTAGTAACATAAATTCTGCCTCCTTCTTTTCACTGGCTACATAGTATTCCATTGTATGCTTTTTCTACAACGTAGTTAAATGATGCCCATTTAGGTTATTTCTTGCATTTGCTATTACAAACAATGATAATTAACATCTGCGTGCACAGATCTTGTCAACTTGATGAGTTTACCTGGGGAGTGTTTCTAAAAACAAAATTGTCAGCACAAAGGACATGTGCACTTAAAATTTTGGTAGATATTGCCAAATATCTACACATGAATGGTGGGGGTGCCTGTTTCCTTATATCCTCACACCATTATCAAGGTTCTTTTGGTTAACCTTTACTCTCTGATGGGTAGAAGTGATACCTTATTATTTTAAAATTTCTTAAATTATGGTACATTTTGTAGCTTCTGTAGTCCACAGCCATGTATTGCTAGCAGTTCTCTTGCTAGGCTGGCATTGCTGAACAGATCGGAATAAATTGTGCAATTGTATGTCAGAGCCCTGCTCTTGGAACCCAGTTTTCACAAGCACTCCTCTTGCAATTTTTTTTGTCATTGTCTCACTTTTCAGAATTTGTGCAATGGCACATCCAGGCTGTCCCTGGAGATAGACTGTGTGGGGAAATGATCAGTGCTGTAAATCACAACACAGATGTTAGATGTCATTTTATCTCCATCCCAAGGAGTGGATTCATAACTCATGTGGGTTTGCTGGCTCTGAAGGCCACTGCACCCTGTTTTCCTGAAGATCAGAGTGGCTTTCTTTGCCATCATCCTTTGTCCTCACCTGGCTTATGAAGGAAACAGAGGCTAATCTAGCCTCCCCTTTGAAGAAAGTGCAACTGAAGCCCCCAAAGAGTACATGACCTGCTCAAGGTGATTCAGTGGTTCAGTGGGAGAAGGGCCGAGCCCCATGGGGTCAGTTCTGGTGCCAGCTCATGCTGTCTGGAGCAGGGGAGGATCCATGCTGAGTGATCTGGTGCCTGCTTCTCTAGGGGCATCTGTTTCCTGAGCTTCCTGTAACTGCCTCATCTCCACGCCTGGCAAAGGAGCTTGTCTCATCTTTCAGCTCCCACTGGTGGCTGCGTGGACAGAGCTGCCCAAGCAGAGGAAACCGTGCTGTCTCTCCCTTCCTCCTGCCCCCGAGGGCCTGCAGACTTGATGGAGGGGCTGCTGGCAGGGCCTGGGCTGTCTCCGTCTCTCATCCCAGCCAGCTTTCTCCGTTCCATGTTCCTCTAAAGCCCAGAGAACTAGGTGGGTTCCCCGAAGCTCTGTCCTGGGGTTGGGTCTCTGGCTGAGACTTGCCCCTCAGCTGGACCCAGAACACCCACGGACCTCCACCGGGGAAGCCGGGGCCTTGTGACTTGGTGACCCGAAGTGGGCTCCGTGGAAGGGGCGACAAGTAACCTCAGGAGAGGAGGAGCCTGTCTGGCTAGGAGTTGGGAGGACTTGGGCACATGTTCTTTCCCATGTCATTGTTCTCTCCCAGCTGTTGAGCTGAGCTCTGCTTCCAGGGCCTTAGTTTCCCCATCTGTAAAAAGGGCACTGCACGAATTCTGCATTTCTGTAGGTTCTGTAGTCATTGGGGCTGGTTTGATCTGGTGATTGACGCCTACTGATGCAGATCGTTGTGTAGAGCAGTAGCTGAGAACCTGGGCTCTACCACCATTGAGCTGGGTAAATTTTGTCAAGTTCCTTAACCTCTCTGAGCCTCAATGTCCCCATTTGTAAAGTGGGGATAGCAGTGGTACCATCTCAGAGGTGGTTGTGAGATTGACACAAGCTAAGTGATGGGGTCAGCTCTGGCCCATTGTACACCCACAGGCACAGCCACTGCCCCTGGCTCCCCTGTCCCCATAGCTTGTCCTCATCTCCATTCTGACCACCTGGCAAGCTGAGTCAGCTGAGGTCTGGGAGGAAGCTGTGCTGTGCTTGGTGGGGCAGGAGGGCTGGGCCTGGCTCACAGAGTGCTTCTCTTTTCTCTTGACTCACAGGCCTTCCTAGAGAGGCTGTGGACCCCTCACTGTCCACTCCCACACAGAAGAGGAGCCCAGGGGTCAGAGCAGGGGCTACAGGAAGCTGAGTGGGGACTGAGGGAGGGGCAGAATCATAGTAGATAATAAGTATAAGAGCCCTGTGCTGAGCGTTTATGTGCATTTATAATCTTGTGAGGTTGGTGGCAGCCACTCCGTACTGCAGAGGAGGAAGCTGAGGCCCCGAGAGGTGGGTAACCTGCTGGAAGTCACACGGCTGCGAAGCTTGGGAGACTGAGCGCTGAGGCTGGAGGAGAGTGAAGGAAGCTCTGGGGTGGCTCTCGCCTCCCTCCAGAGCTTACAGAGTAAATTAAAAGCCATCTGGGGACCTCCCTTCTCTCTCTCCAGGCCCTCACTCTGGGGGCGGGGAGCTGCGTGAGTCCTTCTGGACTCTCCAAGGTTCCGGATCTCAGTGGCTTCGAGGAAGTCCAGGATGCTGTGAGTTCTCTGCCCTTTCCTGCTGCTGCAGACAGGCCATTGCTGCTCCTTGACCAGGTGTCTGAGTCCCATGACTCTGTGTCTTCTGTTGCTTCCACGCAAGGGACCAGAACCCCAGGTGGGAGAGTCCAGCCTTAGGGTGGCAGCAGCTGAAATGCTTGAAATGCCCCTCCCTGCCTGGTCCCTGGGCCACCCTGCTGACCTCAGATGCTGGGGCCTGGGTCTGCATCCCTCCTGAGTCTGCAAACACTTGGCTCAGGTGGCCCTCTACCTGAGTGTTTACCTGGGTGTCTTGTGGATTGTGAGGGCCTGCGTTGGAGCAAGTCTCAGCTGTGTCTTCCCCAGAACATGTTGTGGACGACAGGCACACATGGTCACATGTGTGTACAGATAAGAATAGAAAGATGGGTGGCCGGAAGTGCCCACGCTCGGGGTGACTGTAGCCCCACCTCTTTTTCTCTCAGGAAAGCATGTCACATGATGTGTTCCAGTGATGGGCTTGCCATAAACTCCCTCTAATTGATAAAAAAGTAAATAATTTGTGAAAGGAATTTTGTTGTTAGTAACCCGTGTGACAGCTGGGCTGAAGCTGTGAGCGGCATCTGGTTCACCCTGGTGCTCTCGGCGCCCAGGGTGGTGGTAGCCTGGAGTAGGTGTTGGTGTCAGTGCGGGAGCAGGCTGAGCGGCTGAAGGAGTGTTTCTGTCTTCACTCCTTCGCTCATCAAGCCTTTTCTTTTAGTTGGGACTTCCTCAGTGGAGAGAGAGAAACTCAATTCATACTGGCTTTAGGAATAAAGGGATGTATTCCTGGCTCTTATATACCCAGGGCTGGATCTGGCTTCTAACACAGCTGGATCCAGGAGCTCAGATCATGTCCTTAAAACCTCATCTTTGTCACGTTCCCTGTCTCTGTCCATTCTCTCCCCTGCCTTCCTCTGGGTTGGCTGCATTTTCCTGTGCTCTCCACAGCCTTAGGCTTCCATCCTGTGGTTTAGCAACCCTAGGGAGAAGAGGGGGCAAGTGTTTTGGGAGTAAGTCCTATTGGGTGTGCTTAGGTTTCCTGTCACTGCGGCTGGGAGGGTGGATGCCCTGGTTGGCCAGGTGCTTCCCCCAGGGGCCGATGGAGTGCAGACCTGTTTTGTTCAGAGAGAGGCCAAATAGCCACAGGGCAGGCAGGACCCAAGGTGTCCATGATGCCTGTTGAGCATCTCCTGGGTGTGTGGTGGATGTAGTGAAGGTGAGAGGTCTGGTGTGGAGTAGACGTCCAGCGGGAAGCCAGCGGTCTGACACAACCCCAGAGGGTCAACCACATGATCCTTCCTTTCCTAGTGAAGGTAGGGGTGGAGGATGTGGCCTGAACCAGGGACCACCAGGCTCCTCCAGCTGCCTTGGAGGAAAGGATGCCACGCTCTCCACCCCCCAGCCCTGAACTGGGCCAAGACCGTGAAGCTGCTCCTGCAGCCCATCCAGGGTGCTGCCTGAGGCCCTTGGAGTGTTCCCTGCTGTGGAGGAGTGAAGAAAATGGAAATGCCTGCATCCCTTGTCCATGACCTTGGGGTGGCCCTCCAGCACCACAGTGCAGATCTGACTCCTGGAGTGGCAGCAGGCCCCAAACAGGAAGCTGTGGGGAGGGTGGGCCAGCGAGGGAGGCCAGTGGCGGCAACCTCACAGCCTTATTTCCCCTTCTCTGCTGCTTGGGGGTGGGGCGGGGGCCTGGCGCCCTCTCTGTGCCTCCCTACCCTAGTCTACTGTAGTGTATGTGTCACACCCCTCTAAGGGCTGGCATTAGTGAGTGCCTATTGTGTACCTGACATGGTCAGCACCGGTGCATGCAGAGGCGAGGGGTAGCCTTTAGTTCCAGCTGGAAAGACAAACACACGCACACAAGGTGCCCCCCTCCCACCTCCACCACTGCCCCATGAAGCGGGACACTGCTGACCTCTGTCTGGACACTCGAGGGGGTCTGAGAAGTACAGATCTGTGCCTGTGCCTGTGTACATATGAATGCACCTTGTAGGCATGTGTGCACGTGTGTGTTGATTGTGTGTGAGCATGTGTGTCTGCATCCATGTGTGAGCACGTGTCTGTGTGGGGAGTTGTATGTGTGTGAGATGTACCTGCAGGTGTCTGTTAATGTCTATATGAGCCTGCACCTGAGTGCGTAGTACCTGTACACTTGTGCGTGTGTGTCTAATGACACGTATGTGAGCATGCGTGTACCTGTGCGTACCTGTGGATCTTGTGCCACGTTTGTGCAGGTGTCATTACATATGCAGGCTGGTTTATCTGGCATGTGCTGAGCTGAGCCATGGTGGAACAGAGAGCAATGGCCCCGTCTCTGGGAGAGCCAGGGAGTGGGTGGGAGGCGCCTCAGTCTGCAGGGCTCCCTGAGCCTTCCAGCCAGGTCTTTCTCTCCCTCCCAGGCACAGCTGTGGGAATCCTCGGGCCTCCTTTGGGTTCCAGGAAGCCAGGGCTGTGTGGGGCCAAGCTGCCAACTTGAGCTGTGGTGCAATCTGCCAGCCGAGCCCTTTCCGGAGCTGCGGGTTCCTCAGGGCGTGGGGAAGCTGCCCTTTGTGACCTCTCCTGCCCTTCTTGGTGCCTCCCGGGGGGCAGGACACACCTCCCAGCCCTGTGGCCTCACCCACAGGAAGCCTGGGCCAGGGGGCAGGCAGTGGGGGAGGTGCCGTACTGAGCGCCCCGCCCTATGCCGGTGGCCCGCTGACCCTGCTGCACCACGGCTCTCCTCTTGCCAATAGCCCCCGGGACATCGCCGGGACCTGGGGACATCGCCGGGACCTGGGGCCCTGCAGCCACAGTCATGTTTGGCAGGAGGCGCAGCGTCTCCTTTGGGGGTTTCGGATGGTGCGTGACAGATGGGAGGGCAGTTGAAGGGATGGGAGCGAAACTAGCCGTGAAGTCTTGTTGAGCAATGTGGCTGGGTGAGGGAACAGAGGGCTCTGGTTGTGCCTGGACCTGGGTCAGGAGCGGGGCACTTTCAGATGCCTGGGCTGGACAGAGATGCAGGATCTTGGCAGGGACATCAGACACTAAGCTTTTCTTCACTGTCCCTCGGTACAATCTTCAAGGGAATCTGGAAGGTTGGAGTTGGAGCCGGTATGAGTGTGACTGTGTGACTGTGGTTGAATGTGTGTGTCTCTGTGTCATGTGTTCCTGTCTATGTGTATGTGTGTCTGTGATGATTGTGAATGTGTGTGCGTGTCTGCGATGGCCAGTCTGTGTGGCCATGTGTGAGGTGTGTGCCTGGCTGGGTGGGTGTGCCCGTGTGTGTGACCACATGTGCACTGTGTGTTTCTGAGCAGGTGCTGGTCTGCGCCGCTGGTCTTCTGTACCTGAGTGTGCTCTTGTCTGTGCCTGTGTGTTATGCTCTTGTCTGTGTCATCTTTGAGACTTCGTGGTGGGGGAGTCTGTGGCCTGCTGGACCTTTGGGCTGCCTCCTCCCTGTAGGGGTGAGCTGTGAGAGGAGGGGGCAGGCCTGTCTCCAGAGGTCCCTCCCCTGCCTCCCCGACCCCAGGCAGCCAATCCAGGTCTATCTTCATCTAAGCAGCTGGGACTGCACTCCAGCCTCTTGCCTGACCCACTGGGCCACCTTTTGCTCCTAAGCTTCTGTCTGCGACGAGCGAGAGGCTCTTTCCTCCTCAAGGGGCCAGAAAGTGGGGACACTGAGGTCGAAGACTTGTCTCTGATTACCAGCTGCCGGCAGCTTCGCCTCAGCTGGAGAACGGGATCTAGTGGTTTTCATTATCGCTTTCCTTTCAGCTTCTGGGCCTGGGGTGTTGTCACAGAACAGGTTCCTACTGCTTGAGGGAGGGTGCCTGGGAGGTGTCCTGGTGTGGAAGCTGGTGGGCTAATGGGGCGGGGAATGCACAAGAGGTGAGGGGAAGAGAGGGAGGCACCAGGGGCTGGCAAGAGATGGGCTCTTCCTCTGGCTGATTACTTGCTCCCATATGCGTGTAGCTTCTGATTGTTCTTTTCCTCCTCTTTGAAAGCTCTTTGCCATCCATCCTCTGGCAGGAACGGATTGTGGCTGCTCCATCTTGGGCAAATGGGGACAGTGAAGATGATACGATGCCCGGGGTGGCAGAGTGTGGCCTCATACCTGCTAGCTGGCTCTCCCTGACACCTGGGGCCAAGGGGCTGCTGTCCTGAGGGTGGGATCTGGGTTCCAATCACATAGTCTGCTTCCCGATCAGGGACGAGTGTGTGAGGCTGGGCTGGGGCTCCTGCAGGGCAGGCCCTAGGCAGTGAGATGTGTTCCCTGAGGCCTACCTTCCTCTGGGAAATGTGGAGCAGACAGAGAGCTGTACCTGGCACCTCGTACATGCTCCGTAGATGCTTATGGGATGACTAAGTGAGGTGTTTTGCCCATGACAGGCATTTGGTTGGGGGCGCATTGATCTTGAGGGGATAGCAGGGCTTCCTGGTGGGGTTGGAGGGTTAGGGTAGGTATCATCTGGGGATGGCTGTCAGCTTGGAGGGGACATCGCCGTTGGTTGAGGGCTAAATTACAGATTTCTGGAGCCCTGGTCCACTCCAGACAGTGAAGAGAGTCTGAGAGGGTGGTATTTTAAAAGGTCCATTGGATGCCAGAGTGGATATCCATTAGCATCGGAGTGGACAAGGTGATGAGTGGGAATGGGATGAGGCGGGGGAGGGAGGAGAGAGGAAGCACAAGGGAGAACTTGGGGAATGCCCAGTGTCACAGCCACTGCCTTATCTCCTGTCTCAGCCCTGCCAAGGCCACGGGCCCGCCCTCCCGGTGCCACTCCCCAGCGTGGGAACACTGCGGACAGGCTGTGGGTGGGTGTGGGTGCTGGGACACGGGCTCCTGTGACCCAGAGCACCAGTGGGTGGCGTGGTGGTCAGGTTGAGAGGGCACCACACCAAGAGTCTGGGTTCTAGTCCTGGCTCCATCTTGACTTATTGAGGAACTCAGATGCGACACTTCCCCTCTCTGGGTCTCAGTTTCCCCATGTTTAAGTGGGGGATTTCTGCCTTACCCACAACACGGGGATGTTATAAGAATTAAAAAGATTTCTTGAGAAGATGCAAAATGTAGGGGCTTATTGTTAGGGGTTACCATTGGGTTGCTCTGGGTTACACGTATTACAGCAGAGCGTGGGAGTCTGACTCCCGGGTCCACCCTTCCCATCTGCTGGATTGAATGGGAGAGGCGGAGGCTCTGCATCCCAGAGTAGGTTGGGAGCCCAATGAGACCCCTGGGGACCAGGTGTGGAATCCCCAAGAAAGGGGCCCAGGAGGTGTGTGGGGAAGAACCTGGCCCAGGAGCCTTGGGTGTGGCTTGTTTCACTGTTGGGAACTGAGGTCAGAAGTTTCCTCAGTTTACTGAGGAAACTGAGAGTTTACTCAGAGTGAAAGGGTCCCACCCTCAGCTCGAGGGCTTGGTGCTGACCTGTGATTGCTGGGGCAGCTCTGCATCTTCACCATGTGGCCCCTGATACCACTCCCTCCCCTCCTGGCCCCAGTAGTTGTGTGTATGGGAAACTTGTGGCAGAGCTGAGTTGATTGGAAAGGGGTGACTGAAAGAACTTACCAGGGTTTCAAGCATCTTGGAGGTGGTGGTGATTTTGGTGGCACTGATGGTGGTGATTACAAGGGGTGGTGGTGAAACCAATGGTGATGGTGACACTATGGGTGATAGTGACACAGGGGATGGTGGTGATACTGATGATGATAGTGACATCGATGGTGATGCTGGTCGTGATGGTGGCAATGATGGTGGTGACACTGATGGTGATGGTGAGACTGGTGGGGATGGTGACCCTGATGGTGATGATGACATTGATGGTGATGGTGACAGCGGTTGTGGTGGTGACATTGATGGTGGTGACACTGAGCAATGATGACGCTGGTGGTGATGATGACACAGGTGGTGATGGTCACACTGGTGCCAATGGTGACACTGATGGTGATGGTGACAATGGTAGTAGTAGTGACACTGGTGGTGATGTGACACTAGTGGTGACACTGATAGTTGTGACCCCTAAACAAGAGGAGACACCAACAGGGGGAATCTTGTGCACATTTTTCTCTCTGGAGAGAGGAAGGGGCCTCTTCTACCAGCCATAAGGGCTGGCATATGCAGAGGGTAAAAATAGAAGCTTAGCGGCTCTGCCTTGTCTTCAGCGAGGGCGGGTGCAGGCTGGGGCGGAGGAGCTGGCTGCCAGGACAGTCTGCCGGCAAACGTGATCCTCCCTGCTCTGAGCTCCTGTGCCTGACAGATCCCACTGCCCGTGCACCCTGGAGCTTGCTGTTGGCTCTGTCCCAGGAGTAGAGTGTGCTTCCTTGATGGACTGGCAGCTCCCAGAACAGGCGGGTCCCTGCTGCTGGGGTGCTGGCATCTTTCCAAAGCAGAAGCTCGGCAGATAGCGATGCGTTGAATGTCCAGTTGCCAGTGACAGATGAAGCTAGGTGGCAGAGTCCTCTTGTGGAGTGGGGTTGATGAAAGGAGAGGCCACATGTAGAGTGCTTAAGATTCCAGAATCTGGAGTCAGATACCTGGATTCAGACTGGGTCAGTGATTTTACCCTTCTGAGCCTCAGTTTCCTCATCTTCAAATTGGAGAGAGTAACAGTACCCATCTCACAGGGTTATGTGTGACCCCAGCCCTCCCAGAGCTCCCAGCTCCTCCCAGGGCTGGAGGAGAACTTCCTCCTGTGGCAGCTGTCCCCCACAGGGCCCTCTTGGTCTGGTGGTCTATACTGGCCCAGGGACCTCTCCCCTGCAGATGCCATGTGGGAGCCCTCAGCCCTGGCACTGATCAAAGCCCTTGCTTTTCTCTTGGCAGGATCGACAAGACCATGCTGGCGAGCCTGAAGGTCAAGTAAGTAGTCACTTCCTGTTATGTAAAGGTCAGAGATGATGGCAGACAGGAGCTCCCCTGGGGCCCTCGTTCCCTGCTAAGTTGTGGGAAACGAGTGTGCTGTTGGCGTTTGTCAGATTCTCCATCTCCGTCTCAGGGGCTTCTGGATTGGAGGAGGCTGGACCTGGCTTTTGATTCCTGAGTTATCTAGGGAAAGGCCGGTGCTGGAATGGAAGCAGCAGGCACCAGAACAGTGGGACTGTGTATAGCGGTGTGACTTTTAAGCAACCACTTAGGGGTGTAAGAAATATAATTATAATTTTCTATCACCTCAATTTTTATGTGAAGCCCTAGTCTCATCAGATTGTCTTTCTGACATTCCCACCTACACGAAAACTTGTGCCACGTAGTTCTAGGACCTCATAAAACACCCCAGTGTGTGTGTTTGTGTGCATGTGCGTCTGCGTATGTGTATGGTCAGTTGGTCACTGAGTCATCAGTTACCAGATGTATGTCATCCTGATCAGTCTGGCCCTGGGGCTCTCTGAGGCTTCCAACACCAGAGTTTGGGTCTGGGAATTGTCTGCCTTAGTTTTTTGGTTTTTTTTAAAAGATTTTATTTGTCCTATTTCTCCCCAAAGCCCACTGGCACATAGTTGCATATATCTTTTTAGTTGTGGGTCCTTTCAGTTGTGGCATCTGGGACACCGTCTCAGCATGGCTTGATGAGCGGTGCCATGTCTGCGACCAGCATCCGAACTGGTGAAACCCTGGGCCGCCGTAGCAGAGCACATGAACCTAACCACTCAGCCACGGGGCGGGCCCCTATATTAGTTTACCACATGTTCACTCGTCTGTCTGGGAAGCCCTGAGCAGGCACACCTCTGTCCTAGAACCTCCAATGGCTCTTCCATCACCACCTTTGTTCCTTTGCCCTCCGGGTTTCTGACCAAACCATTTTGTCTGCATCCTGATCCTCTTTTCCCCTTGAGACTTAAGAAAGGTCAGCTTCCATCCACATCCCTCCCTTGGGCAATGAGTACTGACCAACCACCTGCTCCAACTGAGTGAATTGAAAAGGGGGGAAATTCTAGCAGGAGAAATGGCATTGGTCGCTAGCTCAGAATATTATCCTGCCACGTGAGAATAGTTTGTGCATGAAAAATTCCTCCCTTGAAGGCAGCCCCTCCTACTTGTAACTCCCCCACATGAGCTGAAAGCTTTTCCAGGCCGGCCTCGCTCTGCTGTGCCATTCAGGTGCCAGCACTGACTGTGCATCCCTGGGTACGGGTCCCTGGGCAAAGCACAACCAGTGTTGAGAGTTGGCATATAAAGGGGTCAAAATAAGAGGCTTCCCACTCTGTTTTTTTTGCTCAGAAGGGTGACGGTGGGCAGTTGGCAGGGCTAGGATGGACAACAAACTGTCCCTGCCCTCTGAGAGCTTTCAGTCTCTCTGTAGAGTTGACGCCAGGGGTGCAGTGGGAGTAGTCCTGGAAGACTGATGGGAGGAGGTGGCTTCTAAAGCAGCTCTTAAAAATGGGGGAGGACAATGGGCCTGCCTGTGCTGGTTGGCGTGGGGTGTGCATCAGCCACAGCTTCCAGGGCAAGTTACTCTTGGGCAAGACACTTAACTTCTCTGGATTTCCGTTTCCGTATCTTTTGTCCAATGGACACAACAATGTCTGGCCTTCCTAGAGCCTCCCAGAGCTCATCTGCTTATTGAAGGAGATTCCAGGCATGGAGCAGACGGTGTGGGGTGGTGGAGGTGTTTCCTTCGCTGCTGTCTTGGGACATCTAGTTCAATTTCACAAGCATTATTGCGGGCCTGTTTGTTTTAACTGGTAAAGATGATCTCTATGTAACCTGGAAGGGAACTAGTTACAAGGTGGAGCAAAGGGGTGGGGCATAGGCCAGTGTTGAGATTGGGCCCCAGTGGGGTCTCTGGGGATCTGGGGGGCAGTCTGAGGGCTTAGGCACCGGGGTGGGGATATTGAGGTCATTTGAGACAGTGTGTAGGACTGTGTTCGTTCTTGTATTTAGTTAAGATTCTTTTGATTGCAAGAAACAAAAACCCACTTAAGCAAAAGATGGAATTTATGGAAAAAAACCCCAGGAAGCCTCAGGGAGCCTGGGGGAGGAGGTGGAGCTAGAGCTCAGGAGGGGTTGAGCAGGAACTGGAACCCACCCCAGCAAAATCCAGGGGGCTTCTTTGCGGAAATTGATAAGCTGATCCTAACATTCACATGGAAATTCAAGAACAATCTTATAAAAGGAGAACAATGTTGGAGGACTGTCCTTCCCAATTTCAAAATTTGTGCTACAAAACTACAATAATCCAGACAGCATGGTGCTGGCGTAAGGACAGACATACAGATCAATGGAAGAGAATTCAGAGTCCAGAAATAAACCCTCACATTTGTGGTCGATTGGTTTTCAACAAGGGTGTCATGACATTTCAGTGGAGAAAAACCGTCTTTCAGTGAACGGGGCTAAAACAACTGATATCCACATGTAAGAGAATAAAACTGAACTCCTTTCTCACAGCATTTACCAAAATTACTCAGAATGGATCAAAGACCTAAATGTAAGAGTGAAAACTATAAAACCCCTGGAAGAAAACATGGATGTAAATCTTTGCGACTTTAGATAAGGCAATGGTTTCTTAGATATGACTCCAAAAGCACAAACAACAACAACAAATTGATAAATTGAGCTTCAAAAAAATTAAAAACTTTTGTGCCATGAAGAAAGTGAAAAGACAACCCGCAGAATGGGAGAAAATATTTGCAAATCATATATCTGATAAGGAGCTTATATCTAAAATATATAAAGAACTCTTACAACTCAATATACAAACACATAATAATAACACAATAATAACGTAGTAATAACACAATTAAAAAATGGGCAAAGGATCTGAATAGACATTTCTCCAAAGAAGATGTACAAATGGACAATAAGCACGTGAAAAGATGCTCAGCATCATTAGCCATCAGGGAAATGCTGATCAAAACCACAAAAGGATTCTACTTCACACTCACTAGAATTACTATAATCAAAAAGACAGATAATAGCAAGTGTTGGTGAGGATGTGGAGAAATTAGTGCCCTCATACACTGCTACTGAGAATGTAAAATGGTGCAGCTGCTTTGGGAAACAATCTGGCAGTTTCTCAAAAGGTTAAGCATAGAGTTACCATATGACCAGCAATTCCTTTCTTAAGTATATACCCAAGAGAAATGAAAATATATGTCCATATAGAAACTTATACATGAATGTTCATAGCAGCATTATTAATAATAGCCCAAAGGGAAGCAACCCAATTGTCCATCAACACATGAATGGATAACAAAATGTGACACATCCAGACAATGGTGTATTGGCCATCAAAAGGAAGGCAGTACTGATATGTTTTACAACATAGGTGAACCTTGAAAACATTACGCTGAGTGAAAGTCAGTCGCAAAAAACCACATATTGTGTGATTCCATTTATATAAAATGTCTAGAATAAGCAAGTCTGTAGAGACAGAAAATAGATTTGTGGTTTCCTGGGGCTGGGGAGTTTGTTAGGGGGAATAAGGGGAGTGAATGCTAAAGGATCCAGGCTTCTTTTTGGGGTGATGAAAATGTTCTGGAACTAGATAGTGGCAATGGTTGCACAACCCTGTGAATATACTAAAAACTATTGAATTATACACTTTAAAATGGTGAATTAGGGGCCGGCCCGGTGGCACAGCGGTTAAGTTCGCACGTTCCACTTCTCGGCAGCCCGGGGTTCGCCGGTTCAGATCCTGGCTGCGGACATGGCACTACTTGGCACACCATGCTGTGGTAGGCGTCCCACATATAAAGTAGAGGAAGGTGGGCATGGATGTTAGCTCAGGGTCAGGCTTCCTCAGCAAAAAGAGGATTGGCAGTAGTTAGCTCAGGGCTAATCTTCCTTGAAAAAAAAAGAAAAGAAAAAAAAAAGAAAATGGTGAATTGTATGGTAAATAAATTACATCTCAGTCAAGCTGTTAAAAAAGAGACAGAGAATCTCATTGGCCCAGCTTGGGTCTGTTGTGTCCCCCTGGTCCAAGCAGTTTAGCTGGAGAGGTGGGGTTTTATGTATAAGATACGGCTGCTGCAGCCACCTCTCTATGTGGGAAGTGTTAGTTCTCAGAGAAGAAAGATGGCTTGTGGGCAGGGCAGACATCCTAAGAGGTTTTATCTAGCCAGCCCCACTACCCTTGGGACTAAAAGGGAGATTAGAACCTGTCCCCAGCGGCGCCCCCCAACCCCCCATTGACAGTACCCAGTATGGAGTTCTACCCGGATGCGGATGCCCAGGACATGGCTCTGCTCACTGACAGGTCTGTTAGGCAGCCAATTGCACATGCTAGGGCTCTCCCAGAATGCTGCCTTCCTTCTGCCTCTGCTGGGTGAGACATCTTCAATCTACTTTTGTAGCCCATTGACTTCTCCGCTGTGGCCTGTGCTCCTGATTGCTTTGGCTCCTTCCCCAGGGACCTGGCGTCCTTGTCATGAAGACAGTCAGCCATGCAACTCCTGGAGGTGTCTCTGAGCCATGCAGCTCTGAAGATGGGGGTTCTGGTCCCACCATCATTGAGCACTTACTATGTGCTCAGTTTTCAGTGCATAGTTCCCCTGAGGTTTCACAACTGCCTCATGAAGCAGCTACCATTACTCTCTGCGTTTTACAGATGAGAAAGTGGAGGCTCGGAGAAGTTAGGAAACTTGGTCAAGGTCATCAGTGAGTAAGTCATGGAGTTGGGATTTGAACCCAGGCCTGTATGTCACAGCTGGTTCAGTCCAGGCTCGAGCTGAGTAGTTCTCAGCACCTACCCTGCCCCACTTTCTCACTCTCTTTTCCCAATGTACACGGGGGCCTCGTACATGGAGAGTCTGTGTGCCTTGGCCACAGAATGCACCTCTGCCTCCACAAGGCTGTGGGTGAGAGGTCCCATCGCCCTGCTGGAGCCCCAGGTTGAATGGCATCTGTGATACCTGAATGATGAAGACGCTCAGAGTCAAGGGGTGCAGGGGGCATGGGGCCACACAGGAACACTGGAGGACGGGGTGACAGTACATGCAGGAGAGAGTTGGGAGGGCCAGGTTATAGTCCCAGGCTAACAAGTGGGCAAATCATTAACTCCTCTGAGCCTCAGTTTCCTCATCTGTAAAATGGGAAAGTTGGATTAGTGTCTAATCTGCTCTCTTCTGGCTTTGACATTCTAGGAGTTCAGCTTCATGACTTTTGTCCTTTTGTATTTCTCTCAGGACCTTGATGATGGTAGGTGCTCGCTGTTGAATAAGTGAATGCAGGCATGAATGAATGAAGGTCTTTGGGAGCAGGGGCTCTGCACACTTCATCTCTGGCTCCCTGGGATCTAACACGGTGCCTGGCACATAGCAGGTTCTCAGTCTGTATTTGCTGAATGAATCAATTATGGGTTGTCATGGTTAGCCCATCACGTGCAGGTGGAGGGATGGAGGGAAGGAGGCACGGTCAACAGGTGAGGCTCCCCCTTCTCCAGCCTGCTCTGAGGCCAGCTTGGGATAAGATCCCTTTCTGCAGTAGGTGATCCATAGCTGGACTAGATTCCCCCAGAGGAGAGCCCAGGTTGGGAGGGCCAGGTATCTAGGGTTTGCTCATGGAGGTCCTTGGAGCAGCATCCAGAGGGTGGGGACCTGAGCTGGGAGCCTTAGATGCTTTCCTCCACTTTTTTTTCCTGCTTTATCTCCCCAAAGCCCTCCTGTACATAGTTGTATATCTTAGTTGCAGGTCCTTCTAGTTGTGGGTGCTTTTTTTTTTTTGATGCCCCCACCCTACCTCTCAGAGACCCCTGCTTCTTTGCTAAAGGAAGAAGTGTGTGTGTGCTTGTGTGTTTGTGTATCTGGTGCACAGGCTGGTAAGACATGCTCCAATCATCTGAAATGACTGTCCTACGTGGAGACGGGCCACGGTGGGACTGGGTGAGCATGGGGATGGTTCAGTGCAGCCTGTCTCCACAGCTGGGGGCACAGCATCATGCACACTCCTGATGATGGAGAAATCTAGAACCTACTGCCTTGTAGGAGAAAGAATCCAACTTTTTAACTGATGGTCCCGGTTCTTGGTCACTAGAAATGGCATCTCTGAATAGAGGGAAAACACATGCTGGAGACTAAAGTTGACTGTGTCCTCTTGTTTCTTCCTCAAGAGAGGGAGGGAGAGGGCCTGCAGGAGTGGTCTGCCCAGCCCCCTGTCCTGTGGTTTGGCCAGAGGACACCCCACAGCCACCTCTATCCTAGGTTTCAGTTTTACCAGCTAAGAATTCAAAATCCTGCAGGAAGTGAGGGGACCACAGAGGGCAGGGGCAGATACAGTGTGACTCAGCGTTGCTTCCCTTAGCTCCTGGAGTCCCTGACGGCAGCTGTTGGAGTCATTATTCATGCAGGACGGGGACTTGCTGCATCCAGAAAGCTCGATTTCTTGCTGCGTCATAGCGCTTTTAAACTCAGGGCTTCCATCCCAGTTCTGTAAGAATTATGCACCAAATCTAGAGGATTACCTTCACAGATATCTGCTTCTCCTGGGTCTTCTGTTGTTAGCAAGGCCACATTCTCATCTTGGGAGGAGAGTCAGGGCCCAGGTGTCAGTGCATCAAGTCTCTGCTTCCAGCTTTCCAGCCTTCCTTCCAGAAAGCCCATCCCTCCACAGTCCACCCCTTGATTCCAGTTTAATGACTTTTTTCATGCACTGGTTGAAGGCCATGATCACAAATTCATTTCCCCATGTTCCACCAGGTCTTTGTTTACCGTGATTATAAGAATCCTTCAGGTACCACAAAGATATTTTAGAACTTTCTTGGGCTGCCTCATCTTAGTCAACTCCTCTCTTACACACTTAGGGCATCTGCTGAGAGCGTGCTGGGATGGTCAAGGATGGAGAAGCTTGATGTTTCGGGGGGTTAGAAGGCTGAATTAGTTCAGCTCGGATTTACTGGGCACCTACATTCCAAGCCCAGTGCTAGGCCCTGGGGTTGGTGGGGAAGCAGAGATGAAAAAGACACAGACTGCTTGTGAGTGCTTGCAGCCCTGCAGGGAGACAGACATATAGACAGACGATCACAATGGAATGTGACAAGTGCTAGCAGAGATGGCCTCAGAGAGGATGGAGTAGGGCTTCCTGGAGACTTGGTGATGCCTGAGCCATTTCCAAGGGTGAGTAAGGTCAGCCCGGAGGAGAGAGAGGCACTCCAGCTGGCCCCAATGCACAGGCAGGGAGGCAAGAAACGCACAGGGTGGGAGGGACCTGAGTGTGGTTATCGTTACCAGATAGCAAACAGGGGTGGCAGTGCCAGGGCAGACTGGGCCACGGCTAGGAGTATAGGACAGCTGTGTGGAGGGCTGGGCTTGCTTCTCTGGATGACTGGGAGCCATTGAAGGGTTTTAACCTGGGTCTGGGGAGTAACGTCTCCAGATTTGGGTCTGAAGGCCGCCCGGCTGCCCTCTGCCAACACATTGAAGAGGTTGGAGGCTGGGGCAGGCGCACTGGAGTTGGGGAGAGTGGGCAGACTGGAGCGCCATCAAGGAGGTGGACTCCTCAGCCTGGAGCTAGTTTGGGTGTGGGTGGTGAGGGCAAGGGAGGGGTCAAGGTGAAGACTCTCAAGTTTCCAGGTGAGCCCTTGGGTGGATGTTGGTCCAATTTACAGAGATGAGGGAGTCAGGCTCTGAATGTACAGTCTCCAGTCCCCCTGTCCCGTCTCACCTCTTGTGTGGCTGGCTTAGGTCCTGACCCTTAGACCTACCCCCGCCCCCCCATAGAAGGGGACAGAGGAAGGGAACAGTGTCCCAAGGGGTGTAAGAGCTGGTCTGTGGCCAGGAAGCAGGCGGAACTGGGGGTGGCCCTGGGCTCTGGCCCCCACCCCGTGCAGCTCCTGGAGTGCCTTTGGCAGGTGAGCTCCAGACGAGCACTGGCTGGTGCCACTGCCCTTGTAACTGAGAGTTGGTGAGACTGTGCATGCAGGGAGCCCACCTCAGACCTGTTCCAGGTGGGGCCGAGGGGAATGTCCCTGTTTCTGTCTCAAGGCCCTAGCTCATTGATTTCTTCAGGGTGGGCCCTGAGCCTGAGAACTGTGTTGGCGTGCATAGGTGTGTGTAGGCGTGTGTGTATGCTTGCCCATGCCGGTGGACTTGAGCTTGGAGGGCCCATGTGGGTGACTGTGTGGTGCCTTTTTTGGCTTTAGCGAGTTCCTATGGTAACCACGAACATGTCTGTTTTGGGATCTGGAGTCTTGGGGCGTGAGTGGCTATGGGGAGAAGCACGGCGGGCGGGTGCTTAGCTGGCAATTGGGCTGTGGCCTGATTTCCTTGCCAGGCACTGGAGATGCACCTGGAGGTGCCATTTGCCAGGCAGCAGGGTCTGAAAACTCCAGGGATCCGTGTGCTCCTGGCCTTCATCCTGGCCGGTCCCGGCCATGCCCAGGAAGATCTGGTGAGTCCCTGTTCTGATTCCTTGATGGACATACAGCTCCTTGGGTTTTGACCAGGTCTAGTGGGTATCTGCTGATACCCACGAGCAGGGAGCTGTCTGGCAGCTCTGGCCAGTAGGTACTGGGCATTGGGGCTCTTCTGAAGGGGGTGTGGGACTGCGGGCAGGAGGGGCTCTGCTTATTCCTGAGGTTATGTGAGGGTGTTTTCTGTGTGGCTGGTGAGATGAACGGTCCTTGGTCCGGTGGGACAGGGCTAACTGTGCTACTGTTGGGGACAAGGGCAGGGATGCAGGAGAGCAGAATGCAGATGGGGCAGCCTGTGGCCCCGGGCCTAGGCCCAGCGATCCCTGGGGGGGCCCCCTTCACCCCATTCAGCTCCCTGAAAGAGTCCTTGTGGACCCCCAGGTCTCTGGCCACGCACTTGAGCTTCTTCGCAGGTCTCCCAGGCCCAGAGGCCTGCTGGCTGGCCTCGATGGGAAGGCTCAGGGTCCCATGAAGAGGAGGCCAGGGCGCTCTGCCCAGCTTACTGGGAGCTGGATTTGGCCAGGGCTGGGGAAGGAGTGCTCCTGGTGGGCTTTGGAGAGAGGCTCTGACTTCCCATGTTGTGCATCCCTTGTGCTACACACTGTGGACCCCTGGGTGTGTCAGGACCACCCCACCCCCACCCCAAGGCTCCTGATGGATGGGGCCCAGGCAGTACTCACAGGTGTCTGGGAATGGGGAGGAGGGTGCTCCAACCCCCGTCCTCCTGCTGGCTCCTCCGGGCTGGGAGCAGGGAGTGGGGACAGGAGTGTCAGGAGGGGGTGTAGATGGACCCTCCCCTAGGAGCTAGCTGCTCTCTCTGCCTCTGAGGGGGCCCTGGGTGAGCCTATGCTGGGACGGCGGCCAGGCAGCAGGGTTGCTGGGTCTGGCTGTGGGGTTGTGGCCCTCATGAAGGGCAGGGGGAGCAAGGAGGTGGGCGTTCTGTGCTTTTTACAGACCATCTAGACCTTCCCTCTCTGGATGGCAGAGTCTGAGCCTAATCTTTGACAGCTCTCTCTGGGAGCATTGGGAGAGGGAGAAAGGAGCCTTTAGGGGAGATCCCCAGATCTCGGGAGTCCTTGAATCTTACAACTTGAAATAAACTCAGATTAGCTACTATGTGAATTTATTGTGCCCCTAAAACTAGTGGCCTGAGCTTGGTTACATCCAGTGATGGGGAGCTCATTACCTCGTAAGGATTTCTAGTCTATTTCAATACAGCTCTGATTGTTCAAAGCTGACCATTATTTTCACCTGGAATCTCAGTAACTGCCGTTTCTTGGTCCCCCAGCCCGCTGCTGAAATAAGGCTAATGTCTCTTTCTCCTGAGACCTTTTCAGACTTTGGAAGGTGACTCTTGTTCGCTGAGCCTTCTCTTTCCCTGGCTGGTCATCCTTGGCCCCGTTGGCTGTGTTTGGGGTTTCTCACTGACTGGGCTGATCTTTGTTGAAAGAGTTTAGGTTTTCCAGGCTTCGTCTCAAAGCCTGACCAGAGGGGTTGGCTCGGGAAGCCTGCGGGAGGCCAGTGGACATGAGGATGGACAGTTAGCGGTCATGGGCTTCAACCTCCTTATTTACAGATGAGTTGTGTACACTGAGACCCCAAGCGGGGATGTTCCTAGCTTGAGATGGCACAGCTCCAAGGTGGTGGGTGCAGAACCAGGCCACGAGAAGTCAGCTCTCAGTCTCTGTGCGGTGCCTGGCTCCTTTCCTGCTTCTCCACCAACTGCTCCAGCATCACTGCTCTCTGACTTAGGGCCTCATCTCTTCTTTTTGAAGACAGACCTGATGCCTGGGGGATCAATCAGGGGGAGGGGCTGGGGGTGCACATTGCCTCTCTGCGGGAACACTGCCTGTCTCACCAGATCTTCCACTTTACAAGAGAAGCTGGAAATCTGGAGTTTTAGGCAAAATCTTGACAACTAACTCAAGAATTAAAAAACAAAGCCATATGTGGCCTCTCCTGCAGGTCAGATTCTGCTCACAGAGCCACCGTGGGCCACCTCTGCTCGGGGCACGTCATCCCTCTCAAGTTTTGGCTCCTGTCTCCCCGTGGCCACTCCCTAGTCCCTTTCCCCAGGCCACCCCTTCCCGGTGCCCTGTCTCCACCTCCAGCCCCTGACCGATCATCTCCTGCTGTGTCCCCAGACTAGACTCATTCTCAATTAACCTTTTCTTTCTTCCATATCCAGCTCTTTCTCTGTCACTGGGTTGTGAAGCCCCTGAGTCATGGGGTCCTCTCCCGCCTTCCTCCTGGTTCAGGCCCATTATCTCCTGCCCAGACAGTGACAAAGGCTGTCTAATTAACCTCCTCCTCGGGCCTCTGCCAGCTCTGACTAATTCATCATCCCCAAAGCCATCTCTAGCTCTGCCACCCCCGCTCCAAGGAGGTCTCGATCTGCCGGGCCGATGGCAGACCTTGTTAGTGCTGATTCCACACAGGCCTGTTCCTGGGACCCGGTGCGGGGATGGCCGGTGGGAGGCTGGGCAGTTCTGAAGCATTGTGTTTATTCTCTGATGACTTCTCTTTCTGGCGTCAGCATCCACTGACTGTCTTTGGTCCACAGCAGATAGTTCGATCCTCCTGCTCCCCCACCAAGCCCTGCTTCCCAAACTTTTCCGCACTTTCTGTCACCTGGGAAGCTTTAAAAACTTGTCATGCCCAGATTGCATCCAGTTCCAGAACTGGAAATCAGAATGTCTGGGGTGGGACCCAGTGTCAGTACTTTGTGAAGATCCCCAGGTGATTCCAATATGCAGCAAAATTTGGGAACCCCTGTGCCCATGGACAAACGAGTGTGGTGACTGTCAGTGGTTCAGGTTGGGCTGGATGTTAACATGAGCTACAGGCGGGGGTGTGGGGGGGTCACTCCAGGCCGGAGTTTCTGTTGACATTTGGGGCTGGGTGGTTCTTTGTTGTGGGAGCTGTCCTGTGCATTGCAGGATGAGGAGCAGCATCTCTAGCCTCTGCCCACGAGATGCCAACAACCCACTCCCAGTACTGACAATCAAAAATGTCTCCAGGCATTGCTGAGTTTCTGGGGTGGAGGTATAAAAGCTCTCCCACCCCGCTGAGAACCACTGCTGCAGACCCAGCCAGGTTCACCTTTACAGCGTTCTAAAAACTGTGCAGAAGAAAAGGCTACCACTTGGTGCACCCCGTCTTGGTGGTCAATTCATGGGCTGTGGAGTCAGGCAGCTGATGTTTAAATCCTGACTCCACCAGCTCGGGGGCCTTGGGCAAGTTACTTAACCTCTTTGGGCCTCAGTACATTTCTAAGGTTTCTTTCTTCTTTTCTTGCAGCTGTGCCTCCTCTTGACCTTTAGCTCTAGCTAGATGGTGTGACTTGCTGTTTTCTGGCACTTTTCAGCCTTGACGTCTTTGCTTATGCTGTTCCCCACAGCATGAAATGCCTTTACTTCTTTCTCCTCCATCAGCATCATCCCACCCATCCTGCCACACCAGCTTAGATGCTGCTTCCTCTCTGAACACCTCCTTCCCGTGAGAATGAAGCCTTCCCTTCTCTGTGTTCCCGGAGCAGCTAGAACCTCGAGGTTACATTTAGCTGGTCACATTAGCTCCTCCTGCCCTGTGGTGGCCCGGTGGTTTCTGCCTGTGTCCCTCTCCCCATGGGGGCTGCGTCACTGTTTGTTGTTCAGGTGAGGTGGCCGACTCCTCCCTGCCTTGGGCTGAGCTGTGAACCAGCAGGTTACCGCAGCGTCACCCCCCTGCCTCACGCCCAGCTCATTCTGAGAGGGTGGAGTGGGTGGAAATCCGTGCTTGGCAGGCCACAAAGCCACAAAACTGACTTTGGAGCCCTGCCCTGGGCTGTGTGTGTGTGACAGCAGCCATTGCACTTTCTTGGTTACCTTGCCGCTAGCAGATGCCTTCTGGAACCGAGGAGCTTTGAGCTACAGACTTCCCCAGGCCCATTTCTGGGCCCAGGAGTAGCCCCTGTCCCCGCCCTGCCATGTCCTGTCCAACCTTGTCCGCCAGCTCAACCCAGCGCTGGACCCATGGTTGCCTCCTCTGGCTGCAGTGCAGACCCAGCCTGGGGATTCTGCTTCCTCAGGCCTGGGTGGGGCCTAGGAAGCCTGTGTGTTCTCAGGACCAGAGGTGGTGCTTCTGAGGCCGCTGGGTTTGCAGCTGTTTGGGAACCAGTGACATTTAAAGTTCTCTTTCCCCACAATGCAGATTCAGTGGTTAGGTTCATATGTTCTGGGTGACCTTGGGTAAGTGACACAACCTCTCTGTGCCTCTGTTTCTTTATCTGGGAATAATTATAGTACCTACATGTAGGTACTATTGTTGTGAAGTTTAAAGGAGATCATCTGGGTGAAGCCTGGAGCACAGTGCCTGGTACGTAGCTAACAGTTGGTAGATGTTCTCTACCTTCATATTTCTGACATTAGTAAGAATGGTCCTGGGCTGTGTGGACACATGTAACCACATGCCATACCTGCACCGGCAAACTGGAGCAATGTTCCATCAGACCCAAGCCTGGGGACAGACCTGTGCAGGTGGCGATCCCTGCAGGCATGTGTGAACGCACGGTCACTCGATAAACATATCTGGAGGGTAGACGTGTGTGTAGATGAGGCCTGGACGATTGGGGCTTTTATTTTATTCACACTCTGACGTTCTTCCTGGAGTTAGCAGCACCTGGGCTGAGCTCCGGGAGCCTGAGGTGCCCCTTGTTTCCATAGCAACACAATGCAGTGAAAATAGTTGGAGGAGGAGGGAAGAGATGGAAAAGGCCTGAGCTGCCTTGGAGGAGCATCCTGCCTGCCGCGGGTCTTGTGTCCACATCCTCGGCCATACGGAGCCTCTGGTTTTGTTTATTTGTTTTTTAGAATAATGACGTGGCAAACGTCTGAGTACTCATGACTCAGTAGAAGTGACAGCTGTTAACATTTTGTTGCATCAAACCTTTTTTTATTGTTGTAAAATATATATAACGTAAACTTACTCTTTTAACCATTTTTAAGTGTGCCATTCAGTGGCATTAAGCACATTTATAATGTTGCATGACTATCGCCACTCTCCATTTCTACAACTTTTTCATCCTCTCAGACTGAAACTCTGTACCCATTAAACACTAACTCCACATTCCCCCTCCCCACAGCTGCTGGCAGCCGCCGTTCTGCTTTCTGTCTCGATGAATTTGACAATCCTAGGGACCTCAAATAAGTGAAATCGTGCAGTATTTGTCCTTTCGTGTCTGACTTATTTCATTTAGCATAATGTCACAAGGCTCATCCATGTTGTAGCAGGTGTCAGAATTTCCTTCCTTATAAGGCTGAATAATATCCCATTGTGTGCATATGCCACATTTTCTTTATCCAGTCAGCTGGCGATGACACTTGGGTTGCTTCCACTTTCGTCTGTTGTGAGTGATGCTGCTGTGAACACTGGTGCACTGACGTCTGTTTGAGTCCCTGCTTTCAGTTCTTTTGGGTTATACCCACAAGCTGCATTGCTGGATCGTATGGTAATTCTATAGCTAACTTTTTGAGTTTTTTTTTAAGAATAAAAGAAATAAAACGTCATAAAGTTAAATTCTTGCCATCGTTCCTTCTCAGCCCCATCACTCTGTCTCCCCCATCCAGAGAGGGGAGCAGTCTCAGGAATTTGGTGTGTTTTTCTCAATGCACATTTTTAATTCTCTCACACCCATGGATAGGTATCTAGAAACACTATACAGTATTTTGTGTGTATTTAAAATTCACACGCATGATGTCCTTTTGAATTTATGTGAGTGTCGTGGTGGTGTTCTGGCATCAGAATGCTGGGGTTCAGATCTTGGCTCTGCCACTTACTAGCTGAGAGACCTCTAACCCTTTTTGTAGGATTATTTTGGGGATCACGTAAGCTGACATGTGTCCAGTGCTTAGAACGGTGTGGGGCTGCAGAGCGCACTGGATATGGGAGTTGTTACCATATAGTTTTGCATTTGTGTCCCTCCACATGGATTTTGGAATCTCTCCATGGTGTCGTAGATCCAGTTCCTTCTTTTTAATTGCCATGTAGTATTTATATCACCCCCATCATGTCTCCTATTGGTGGACTCTTAGGTTGTTTCCGTTTTCTTCTATTGCAAACAATCCTGTAGCGACTGTGTGTTTGTGTGCTTGGGTGGGGCTGCAGGGCTGGGGAGGTCCTAGAGGCAGAGCCGTTGGGTTCCAGCTCTAGTGGGTGTAGCCAGATTGCCCTAAAGCCAGGTTTTACCATTTGCACTCCTACCTGGGGTGTGTGAAAATTCCAAGGGAGTCCTCTTCCCCGTGTCCTCACTGATACTTAATTTTTACATTGATTTAATCGACCCCAGCAGGTTTTATTTCATTCTTTATTACACAAACATGAATGTAACTCTGAATAAGCGAATGGAAACCCTCATGGCTTCTTTCAGTCTCTCTCCACAGGCCCGCATGGGTGTGCCTCTGTTCTTTTTTCTGCGTCGTATCACACACATTTCCCCACATTGGTAGTCTTTTTTTCTCCTTTTAAAAATAGCGTTTTCCCCTGATTATAAAAATAGTACATGCTCACTGTAGAAGACTTAGAAAGTACGTACAGATATTGAGATGAAAAAATAAAAACCCATGACCTAGCATCCCAAATGTTATCATTTAAAAAATTTATTTTATTGAGGTCCTAATGGTTTATAATATTGTGTAATTTGAGGTGTACATTCTTATATATCAATGTCTGTATAGACTACATCATGCTCACACCAATAGTCTAGTTTCTATCCATCACCATACATATGTGCCCCTTTACCCCTTTCGCCCACACTCCTACTCCTTCCCCTCTAGTAACCACTAATCTGTTCTCTTTATCTATGCGTTTGTTTATCTTCCATATATGAGTGAAATCATGTGGTGCTTATCTTTCTCTGTCTGGTTTATTTCTCTTAACATCAAACCCTCAAGGTCCATCCATGTTGTTGCAAATGGGAGGACTTGTCTTTTTTTTTTGAGTAAGATTAGCCCTGAGCTAACATCTGCTGCCAATCCTCCTCTTTTTGCTGAGGAATACTAGCCCTGAGCTAACATCCGTGCCCATCTTCCTCTACTTTATATGTGGGACGCCTACCACAGCATGGCTTGCCAAGTAGTGCCATGTCAGCACCCAGGATTTGAACTGGCGAACCCCGGGCCGCTGAAGTGGAACATGAGCACTTAATCATTGCGCCACCAGCCGGCCCCAACTTTGTCTTTTTTTATGGCTGAGCAGTATTCCATTGTATGCATACCACATCTTCTTTATCCATTCAGCATTTGATGGGCACTTGGGTTGTTTCCACATCTTGACTATTGTCAATAATGCTGCAGTGAACATAAGGGTGCATAAATCTCTTTGAGTTGTTGATTTCAAGTTCTTTGGATAAATACCCAGTAGTGGGATAGCTGGATTGTATGGTATTTCTATTTTTAATATTTTGAGAAATCTCCATACTGTTTTCCACAGTGGCTGCACCAGTTTGCGTTCCCACCAGCAGTGTATGAGGGCTCCCTTTTCTCCACAACCTCTCCAACATTTGTTTTGTCTTGTTAATTAGAACCATTCTGACAGGTTTCAGGTGATATCTCGTTGTAGTTTTGATTTGCATTTCCCTAATAATTAATGATGTTGAACATCTTTTTATGTGCCTGTTGGCCATCTGTGTTTCTTCTTTGGAAAAATGTCTGTTCATGTCCTCTGCCCATTTTTTGATCAGGTTCGTTTGTTTTTTTGTTGTTGAGTTATTGGAGTTCTTTATATATTTTGGAAGTTAACCCCTTGTTCGATATGTGATTTGCAAATATTTTCTCCCAATTGGTGGGTTGTCTTTTTGTTTTGTTCCTGTTTCCTTTGCCTTGCAGAAGTTCTTTAGTCTGATGTAGTCCCATTTGTTTACTTTTTGTTTTGTTTCCCTTGCCTGAGTAAACATGGTATTCAAAAATATGCTAAGACTGATGTCAAAGAGTGTACTGCCTATATTTTCTTCTTGGAGTTTTATGGTTTCAGGTCTTACCTTCAAGTCCTTAATCCATTTTGAGTTAATTTTTGTGTGTGATGAAAGATAATGGTCTACATTCATTCTTTTGCATGTGGCTGTCCAGTTTTGCCAGCATCATTTATTGAAGAGACTTCCCTTTCTCCATTGTATGTCCTTGGCTCCTTTGTTGAAGATTAGCTGTCTGTAGATGTGTGGTTTTACTTCTGGGCTTTCCATTCTATCCATTGATCTGTTTGTCTGTTTTTGTGCTGGTACCATGCTGTTTTGATTACTATGGCTTTGTAGTATATTTTGAAGTCAGGGATTGTGATGCCTCCAGTTTTGTTCTTTTCTCTCAGGGTTGCTTTGGCTATTCAGGGTCTTTTGTTGTTCCATATAAATTTTAGGATTCTTTGTTTTATTTCCATGAAGAATGTCATTGGGATTCTGATTGGGATTGCGTGGAATCTGTAGATAGGTAATCTGCTTTAGGTAATATGGACATTTTAACTATGTTTATTCTTCCAATCCATGAGCTTGGAATATCTTTCCATTTCTTTATATCTTCTTCAATTTCTTTCAATAATGTCTTATAGTTTTCAGTGTATAGGTCTTTCACCTCCTTGGTTAAATTTTTTCCTAGATATTTTATTCTTTTTATTGCCATTGTAGGTGGGATTGTATTTTGACTTCTCTTTCTGCTAGTTTGTTATTAGTCTGTAAAAATGCAACTGATCTTGATAAGTTGATTTTGTACCTTGCAACTTTGCTGTAGTTGTTGATTATTGCTAATAGTTTTCTGGTAGATTATTTAGGGTTTTCTATATATAGAATCATGTCATCTGCAAACAGCGAGAGTTTTACTTCTTCCTTTCCAATCTGGATACCTTTTATTTCTTTTTCTTGCCTAATTGCTCTGGCCAAAACCTTCAGTACTATGTTGAATAGGAGTGGCAAGACTGGGCACCTTTTTCTTGTTCCTGTTCTCAGAGGAATGGCTTTCAATTTTTCACTGTTAAGTATGATGCTGGCTGTGGGTTTGTCATAGATGGCTTTTATTATGTTGAGATACTTTCCTTCTATATCCATTTTATTGAGGATTTTTATCATAAATGGATGTTGGATCTTGTCAAATTCTTTCTCTGCATCTATTGAGATGATCGTATAATTTTTATTCCTCATTTTGTTAATGTGGTGTATCACATTGATTAATTTGCAGATGTTGAACTATCCATGCATTCCTGGTATAAATCCCACTGGATCATGGTGTATGATCCTTTTAATGTATTGCTGTATTTTATTTGCCAATATTTTGTTGAGGATTTTGGCATCTATGTTCATCAGTACTATTGGCCTATAATTTTCCTTCTTTGTGTTGTCCTTTTCTGGTTTTGTTATCAGGGTAATGTTGGCCTCATAGAATGCATTAAGGAGCATTCCATCTTCTTCAATTTTTAGGAATAGTTTGAGAAGGATAGGTATTAAATCTTGTTTGAATGTTTGGTTAATTCTCCAGAGAAGCCATCTGGCCCTGGACTTTTGTTTTTTGGGAGGTTTTTGATTGCTGTTTCTATGTCTTTACTTGTGATTGGTCTATTCAGATTCTCTATTTATTCTTGATTCAGTTTTGGGAGGTTGTATGTGTCAAAGAATTTATCCGTTTCTTCTAGGTTATCCAATTTGTTGGCATATAGTTTTTCATAGTATTCTCTTATAATCGTTTGTATATATGTTGTAATTGCTCCTCTTTCATTTTTAATTTTATTTGTGCCTTTTCTCTTCTTTTCTTAGTGAGTCTGGCTAAGGGTTTGTCAATTTTGTTTATCATCTCAAAGAACCAGCTCTTAGTTTTATCAATCCTTTCTGTTGTTTTTTCAGTCTCTATTTCATTTATTTCTGCTCTAATTTTATTATTTCCCCCCTTTTGCTGACTTTGGGCTTTGTTTGTTATTCTTTTTCTAGTTTGTTAGGTGTAGTTTAAGATTGTTTATTTGAGATTTTTCTTGTTTGTTGAGATAGGCCTGTATTGCTATAAATTTTCTTCTTAGCACCACTTTTGCTGCATCCCATAGGAGTTGGTATGTTGTGTTTTCATCTTCATTTGTCTCTAGATATTTTTTTATTTCTCCTTTGATTTCTTAATTGACCAAATGTTATCATTTTGATGCATCTCTTTACAGTCTATTTATGCCTTTTAGCTTCCTTTTAAAACTTATTATATAATTTTCATTTTCAACATCATTAAATACTCTTTAAAAACGTGATTAAAAATATTGCATATATCCTATCATGATGTTCCATAATTTATTTAACCATTACTTTATTTTTACATGTTAAGATTGTTTTCAATTTTTAGCTATTAAGAAATGCTGCAAAAACATCCTTGCATATAAGTCTTTGTATGTATCTTTATTTCCTTTTGCTACCACTAAAGGTAAAATGTTTTCACACATTTATTTTTAAAATTTTTTGAGAAAATATTTCATGATTTTGGAATGTTCGTATTTTTCTTGTTGAGTCACTAGAGCTCTCTTTTAACTAAAGTTGTTGACCCTTTGTCGTTCATATTTTTATTTCCAAATAATCTTTCTCAGTTTACCCTTTGCCCATAAATTTGATTCTGTTGTTTTTTAGCACAAAATTTTTAAACTTTAAGGTAGTAAAATCTGTCAATCTTTTCATTTGTGACCTCTTTTGTTACTTTTATGCTTAGAAAAGTCCTTCTCCATCCAGAAAGTTGATGGTTCCATATATATATATATAAACAGTTTTCTTTTCTTTTCACATTTAACTCTTTAAGTCATTTGGAATTTAATTTGGGGTAAGATGAGAGAAGAAATTATAATTTTATTTTTTTTCAAATAATCAGTCCAGCACTACACTTTAGCCAGCACTATACTTTAATTTTCCATTTCCATAACTAAATTCTTACATATCCAGAGATACATGTGTGGGTTTCTCTTTGATTCCATTGACCTATCTGCTGAAACTTGTACTGGCTCAGAGGTGCAAAAGAGCCAGGTTTGCTCAAGTGATGTGTACGGCTGGGTCTTGGAGGAGTGGGGGTTCAGGTCCTGGGGTGTGGCGGGGGGCTTTGAAGGTCAGACTTTAGAGTATGTAGAATTTGTTTAGTGATGGGGAGATAGTTGGAGGTTTAGAGCTGAGGTCTGGAGGGACTCCCCCAGAGCTTTATAGGAAGGTCCCTGTGACTGCTGGGGTAGGCCCAGTGGGACCCTGTTGACACGGGTGGACTTGGACCAGCAATGGCTCAAGAGAGAGATGGAGGTGGCTTCAAGTGTGGTGTGGA
Source organism: Equus quagga (assembly GCF_021613505.1). NCBI lineage: Eukaryota > Metazoa > Chordata > Mammalia > Perissodactyla > Equidae > Equus > Equus quagga. The sequence goes on along the minus strand of NC_060277.1, from coordinate 70,645,298 downwards.
AACAGACAGATGGCTGCAAGATGCTACAGGGTAGAGTCTGCAAAACGTGGGGGCGGGCTGGACTTGGGCTGGGCAGAAATGGGAGAGCTAAGGAGTATGCCCTGGTGTGCCATCTGAGTGACCCAGATAATTGTTCTATTAATCAAGTTTTTTTTCAGGTTGTAAAAACTTACATGATGATGGTTTAATATAAAGCTATCTAGTACCAATAATAGTTTTAGCAAACATTGCGTGTTCATTCTGTGCAACTGCACTGTGTGAAATGCTTTTGCATATGCGTTGTCTTGGTCTTCACTCAATCCCTATGAGATATGTGCTCTGATTCCTATTTCACAGATGACAGAAATTAGCTCAGAGAGGTTGTCACTTGCTTAAGGTCACACAGCTGGTAATCTGGGAACTGAACCAGGTTTAACTGTCTATAAACCCATGCTTGTGTCTGCAGTAAGGAGGCCCAGAAAGACCCTGCGTAGCTCCTCAGTCACGTGGGATCCCAGCTCTTCCAGGACGGGCTGTGCAGCATCCTCGGACATGGCGCACTGCCTCGGACCCACTAGCAACTCTGGAGGCCTGCTTCCTCTTGTCTTTCACTAACAGACATCCACTGCTTCCTACTGCCTTCCTGAGTGTGTTTTGTATGCATATGCCCTGGAACAGGATCCAGTTGGTCATCATCTGATTGGTCAGGACTCTTTGTGGAAGTGGCCAGAAACCAGGTCAAACCAGCCTACATGAAGAGGGAGTGTCTTGGTTCTCGTAACTGGGAGGTCCAGGGAGTCGGTCTAACTGACTTAAGGCATAGCTGGATCTCAGGGCTTAAACAATCCTCCAGACCAGAGCTGTCCAATGTGGTCATATGTGGCAATTTAAATTTAAATTAATTAAAATTAAGTTCCATTAAAAATTTAGTTCCCCAGTCACACTAGCCACATTCCAAGTGCTCAATAGTACAGGTGGCTAGTGGCCAATATACTGGACAGCACAGATATATTGGACAGCACAGACACAGAACATTCCCATCGTCACAGGAGATTCTGTTGGACAGTGCTGGTCGAGATTGAAGGCCAGACTCCCCTGAGGGTCTTCCAAGGGCCGGACAAGCCCAGAGATCCTAACCAGTCTGTGACTTGTCGCACGCTGCAGAGACATTCTCAGACCTGCAGACCAGAAGATGAATGAGCTGCACAAATCCAGTGCCACTAGGTGGCACCGAGGAGACAGTATCTTGGGCTCACACACAGCTCTCGTCTCCTTGGGCCTGCGAACAGGGGCAGAGAGAATTGTTTGACATCCAGTTCAAGTGTAATTCTAAGTCCTGCCTTCACACTCAGACACCCACACATAGGTACATGCATTCTAGATGTGACCACACCTGTCACTCAAGGTCACACACACTCTCAGAAACACAGTGCCCCAAACAGCACAAGCATGGTCGGTGCCACGTTCCATCATAACAGCAACAAAAATAGCTGTGAGTTCTGGAGCAGCAGCTCTGTAACCTCATTCTGTCCTCACAAGTGTCCTGTGCAATGGTTCCTGCTCTTCTCCCCATTTTACAGTGGAAGAAACCAAGGCTCGGGGTGTGACGCAGCTGGGGTTCGGCCAGGGTAGCCTGACTCCGTAGGCGTCATCCTTCTGTTCTCTTGATCATGCTGAATTCTGAGCCCAGGGCCAAAGGCCGACCCAGTGATGACACTCAGACACACAGGTTCAGGCGTGGAAAGATGGAATTATGCTCCACATTTGCACAAACACACACATCAATGCTGCTGGTCCCACTGAGGCTCGAGGGGCATAGGAAGTAATGGAGGGAATTAAAATGGGGGGAGTGATGTTTGCTGCTTCCCAGGGCTGCGAGGCCCAGGTGTGTGGAAAACCTCGTGGTAAACTGTAAAAGCTGTGAACAGAGGTGGTTGTACCTGGGTCCAGAGTGTTTGGGTGTTATGGGGCTGGAGCTGAGGCTGGCTTCCTGATACCTGACCTCTGGCACTTTCTCTGTTTACACTTGAACCCAGGACTTCCAGGTGCTGCTGTGGAAGCTCTGTCAGCCAGGGTGTTGGACGCACTCCCTCCTTCTTTTGGGACCCTGTTAGTTTCCAGTCACGTGGGTCTGGGAGGGCTGTGCTCAGAGAAGACACATAAGACACCTGTGTCTTATCTGGTTGTGGTCTCTCACCCTGGAGCCCAAGTTCCTGGGAGTGAACTGGGGCCGAGGTTTGTCAGGGGAGCCCCAGGAATGTCTGCACGCCCTGCCTCCCAAATAGTTTGGGTTCAGGAATTTATAAGTGTCTGAGAAAGAAAATCTGTTAGGATTCTAATTCAGTTAAAAAATCCTTGTTGCCTTTATCCGTCTCGTGGTGTTTCACCATCTGCTGTCAGTCACCTGCAAGGACTGAGTAGACAGCATTGTGTCTGCCGTGGAGGGGCCTTGAGCATTCAGAGTAATGCGGGCTGACTGCAGCTTCCCCAGAAGCTGTGCATGGCGCATTCCCCTCAGGTTAGCTGTCCAGAGACCAGCGAGTCCAAGTCAGAAGAGGCGGCTGTGTTCCTGTGTGGCCGTGTAACAAATAAGGCCGCTGGAAAGACTGCAGAACAATACTGCAGCAATTACTGATCGGACGGAGCATGGAGACAACAAAATGCAATAGGAAATAGTGTAATGACTGCAAATTTTGTTGACTGAGCTGAAGTAAGGAGGCTTCTCGTGCTGGAGAAGAGGAGGAGGAGGTAGGTGGAGACACTTGTGGCAATTCTGAAGGGAAGACCTAGAGTCTTTGAGGGGCGCCTCTGTACAGTGCCTCATTTCCCCTAAAGACTTCCCATGCCGCCACCTCCCCCCATTTAAACATAGGCTTATCACTCTCTTTTCTCTCACCTGTCACGGCAGGGTCCTTTTGGGCTCACAATTTGGACAGGAGGATGGAGAGGAAGAGAGAAGGAGAAACTTTGCTGATATCACTGGGTCAGAACTGGAATAGAGAAAGCAAGGACACAGGGTGCTCTTGTTTTTGAGCTGTGAGCAACACCGAGGTCCCACGCAGGAGAAATGAAGGCGTTTGTTTATCTAATAAGTATTTGTTGGGTGCCTACCTTGTGCCAGCCTCTGTCCTAGGTGCTGGGGATCCTGGCTTTGCCACCCACTAATGAAGTTACATTGGACAAGCCTTGAACCTCCCTGAGCTTCTGTTTTCCCAACTGGAAGGTGAAGATGATGGGTCCCTACCTCCTAGGGATGTTTGAGGATTAAATGAGCTCACACATGAAAAGTACTTAGTATAGTCTTTAGTGCTCAGGACTGTGGCCATTGCTGAAGACACTGAGGCTGGTTAGATGATTCAGGGCCTGGTCTCTGCACCCAAGGAACTCACAGTCTATGAGGGAGATAGACAATTTTTTTTTTCTGTGAGGGTGATTAGCTCTGAGCTGTTGCCAATCTTCCTCTTTTTCCTTGATGACAATTGTCACTGAGTAACATCTGTGACAATTGTCCTCTACTTTGTATGTGGGACGTTGTCACAGCATGGCTTGATGAGTGCTGTGTAGGTCTGCACCTGAGATCCAAACACCCTGGGCTGCAGAAGCAGAGCATGCAAACTTAACCACTATACCACTGGGTTGGCCCTGGAAGATAGACATTTCATAGCCAGTGGCAAAGTGTGAAGCAATGCTGGTAGAGATATGGCAGAAGCAGTGAATTCTTCCTGGTGGAATCAGGGAGGGCTTCCTGAAGGAGGTAGCATTTGAAGGTTAAAAGGAATCCTTTAGGAAGGGAGGGTTGCAGGGGGCATTCAGACTGAGGGAACGGCAAGGGCAAAGCACAGGTTGGGGAAGCATATGGAGCTGTTTGAGAAACACTGGCAGGAACCAGCACTGAGGCAAGTGTGAGATCTGCTCAGGGAGGGTCTTGAATGTGGTACTGAGGAGGTGACATGTGCCCCGAAAGAGTGAGATGGGGAGCCCTCTGTCTCCTAATTGACTTGGAAGGCAGCTTTGGGAGTCCTGGCGATGGATTAGGGAGGCAAGGAAACTTGCTCCTGAGGAACCTGAGGGTGGCCTGGGGCTGGAAGGGAGGGGCCGGTCTAGGGTGGAATCATCAGACCAGGTATCTGATCCACCTGAGGAGTGTGAGAGGAGGAGCCGGTAGAAACTGGGGTTCCACACCCAGGGGATTTGCAGAGTTGCCGCGGGCGTCACTGGGCCAGGAGTGCAGGAGGGAGGCCTGGTTTGCAGGGAGATAATGACTTTGGCCCTGAACAGGGTGAGTTGGAGGAGCTTGTGGGTCGTCCCTGCGGAGTTTGGAGTTGGGTTCTTGAGCTCGAATGAATATGGAGCTGTTCACTCACCAAGGCTCATTGCCAAGGCCTGGTCTGAGCGCAAATCACACAAAAGTGGACCGTGAAGATCCGCTCGGGCCTCGCGTACTTTCTAATGCCGGAGACAGACGGGAACAGAATAAAGAACCCAGGTGGTGGTTTCCAGTAATGCCCAGTCCCTGAAGGAAACAGAACAGTGAGGTGATGGGGGGCGGGCACAGGGGGCGGCTTTAGGTGGGTGGTCAGGACCAGCCTCTCCGTAAAAGTGACGTTTGAGTGGAGACCTGAAGTAAGAGGAGCCAGCCATGAGGATATCTGGGAGAAGACATTCCAGGCAGTGGGAACAGCACATACAAAGGCCTTGAGGCGGCAACAGCTTGGCCACTGTGAAGATAAGGAAGAAGGAGGGGTGGGGGATGGGATGGGAGGTGGCTGGCTTGTCCCCCGGGTGGTGGGCAAGATGGGAACACAGACAGTTTTCCCCTGAGCCAGAAGGTGGTGCTGTTAGCCCAGGACTGCCTGCTCCCAGGCTGGCCAGGCGGGCAGGTGGGAGAGCAGGTGCCTTGACCTCAGGTTTCTCACTTGCCCTGTGCACTCTCGCCCTCTGGGGAGATGAGGTCGGCGTAGGTGGGAGCCCTGGCCAAGGCCAGAAGAGCAGCTGAGGATTTCCTGACTGTTCTCCCTCTGCTGTGTTGTTTTTCAGTGTTTCTTTGCTCATGTCTCCACTGGTGACTGTTCCCTCCCCGTTTCTGGGTTCTGTGTCTTTCCTCTCCCTTTGTTTCTCTTACTCTCTCTTCAATCTCTGCTCCTCCCCTCTCCCACTGTGCCCTGGTGCAGCTGGTTCCTGTCTCAAAGATTAATTTCTCACTTTCCTGAGGTGGTTCAGGTGGAGGGCCCGGTGAGGAGGGTCAGGGAGACGCCCCTCCGTTTCTCTGTGCCTACCCCTCCTTCCCGGGGCTTCTGTTCTCCATGAAAGGGAAGGCCAGGGCTTGGGGAGTGACCCCATCAGTAGAGAATGTTTCTGGGACCCCTCATCCAGCACCCCTCAGGCCCACCTCCCAGTGCTTCGCCTGGCTCACCTCCAGCAACTCACCCCTGACAGTGGGAACCAGGGCTTGAGCTGAGACGGGAGAACGGGACAGCAAAACAGATGGCATGAAACCGCAGGAGAGCCTACCGCCGGGACTGTTACGAAAGGGTCATTTTAGTCGACAAAGATAAAGCGTCTACCCTACCCCACATTTAGGACATGCCCTTTGAGTGATTTCTCAGTGGAGAGCGAACTGGCCGCAGCCTGGTGTTGACCTCTGGCTGTCATCCGTCAAGGTTAAGGCTGTTGGGTGAGCACAGCGGTTAGGAGTGTGGTCCCTTACAGCCTCCTGCTGGCGAGGAGTCCAGCTCTGCACCTTACCATGGGCCCTGGGCAATCATTAACCTTGCTGTCTCTCGGCTGCTACACTGTCAAGTGGGAGTGAGAGTAGTAACACCGTGTAGGTTGTCGTGAGGGTTAGTTGAGCCAACATGTAGAAGGTGTTTCCAACAGTACACATGATAAATGCAATGAAATTGCTTGCTGTAATAATAATTATTATTTATTAACCATAATATGTTTATACTTACAATATATTATTAACTAATTGAAGTTAATATAACAGCAATAGATGGTAACGTGTTATTAGAATAATATATAGAGCTCCTTGGTTTGCCCAGAAAACAGGACCCAGACACTTGCTTCCAGCAGAACTCACCTTCCCATGCTTGTGCTTAAATACAAAATGATTCTCCATGCGCGCAGGTCTGTGTTGTTGCTGGAAAGATAACACAAGGTTAAAGAAAATATTCAGAAAATGGACCAAAAAGCTCCTGTAATTGATCCTCTCTTCCTAACACAGAAATTACTTACAAGTTTGCATTGAGGTAGGTCAGCGGTTCTCAAAGTGGACTGCCTGGGGTACTTGTTAAAATGCAGATTCCTGGGCTCTACCCCCGACCCGCGAAACTGGAATTTGGAGGGTGGAGCTGGGCAACCTGCAGCTTTCAGCGTGAGGCTCACGGCTGGAAATCCTGAGCGTCAGTGGATTCCACCTGTGCCGTCATCAGCCATTCCGTTCACCTGAAGGTTGGCCACCTGCACTAACTTGTCATTGTCCTGACACCCATGTTTGGCCCCTGTGCGAGAGGGACCGGTGTGGAGGAGCATCTGAGGGAGAAAGCCCACCAACTGCCCGGCAGCCTTGTCTCCAGGGCAGAAAGAAATGAACTGATCCCCTCTGAGTGGGCATTTATGTTGCTTCAAATTCTCCACTCCCAGGAATACCACTGGAACAACCATCTTGGCGTGTGTAGTTTCTTGCATGTGCAGAAATTATTTCCTTAGGATGTAATCCCAAGAATGGAATAACTGGCCCAAAGGGTCTCAACTTCTGCGTTTATGACTAATGCTGAGTGTTTCCGCGATGCTGTCTAAAGTATGACCGGTGCTATTCATTTATTTACAATCTATTTTGGATAGTACTCATATTTGTACATATTTAGTCCAAAACCTGAAATGATATAAAAATATATATGGTGAGAATATTTGTTCCTGCTCCAATCCACCCTGTCACCTCCTTAAATCCACCTCTCAGGTTCTTTCCAGTGCTTCTGTGTTCCTATATAATATAAACACATTCTTCTCATCTCCCTTTCTTACATAAAAGGTAATATCCCACACAATGCTGTTTGACATCTTACTTTTCTCGCTGGAGAACATGTCTGGTAGATCTTTCCATTTCCATCCACTGAAAGCCTGTTCTCCTCCTCCTCCCTCATTTTTTTTTATAACTGTATAGTATTTCACTATGTGGATTGACTTTTAGAAATTGATGATTCTTTTAAGAAGCTTAATTTTGTATTACACGAGTAATATATGAATACCTTAGAAAATCCTGGAATGTTAAGGGTGAAGTCTTCCCTGGGCAGCAATGCCACGCTCCTCCTCTCTTCCCCAGAGAAGTGACTGCTCAGTGTTTGGTGTATATTTGTCTAGATATTTAAAAAATATTTTTACATGCATCTTAAGTAACCATGGATGTCCATACCTATAGATTTAGCTCGTTCCTTCTAACCATTGTATAGTATCTAGGTTTTGAATATATGACGTCCTACTTATCAGTCCCCTCTAAATGGTAGTTTCTGGTATTTTTTTAGTCTTATGGAAAGTGCTGCAGTGAATGTACTCGTACTGGTCTCTATACATACTGAGAGTGTGTCTCTAGATTTGAGTAATCTTAGAGGTCATATTTGCTAGGTGATAGGGTAGGTGACTTTATTTTAATCGTACTGCTAAAGTGCCCTCTAGTTTCTGCCCCCACCACTAGCAGGCATGTAGATTTTGCCAGTCTGTTGGCTGAAACGTCCTATCTCTTCGTTGTGATTGCATTTCTCTGATTTCATGCCCTCTGAGTTTCTCCAGCTGTGCGATGCCCCGCCACCCCTCTGCCCAGACCAGCGCAGGCCTTGTAAGTCAGCGGACTGTTGCCCTCTGAAGTTCCTGCACCTGCCTGGGGTCTTTGCGGGATGGTCTTTGTTGAGAATATCCTCAACCTCTCCCTTTTCAGAAGCCCCAGGAAACCAGGGAGGTCTTTTTGACCAGAGAGGTGGCTAGCAAGTTGACTGTGAGACTGAATGCGCTGACTTCCTCAGCCAAGTTCAGAGGGGCTGGCCTTGGCTTCTCCTCCTTTCACAGTTATTAAGGCACAGGTTCTGCCCTGAGGGGTCCTTGGTTAGCCACAGCTTAGATCCCAAATGCGCTTCCTTTGCTGATGGAACCAGGAGGCTGATTCTCTTTGGGCTAGTCCACGAGTGTTGCCTGTCAATCTCATACGCAAGGTCAAGTTCTAAGGACTGGGTCCCCTGAGAACTGGGCAGTTGGGTGGGAAGGGGGTGACCTTGGAGACAGTCTCTGTCACCCACACCCCCCTCCTTAGAAAGGACCTTAAGGTAGAAAGGACTATCTCATCTAGGCCTCTGCCTTCAGTTCCTAACCCCTAAGAACTATACTACTCCATCCGCCTCAGTGCTCATACTGCATCTCGTGCGTGTGTATGGAAGCTTCAGCCCTGGTTTTGTAGCTGAGAAAACAGACTAGGAAAGGGATGTACAGATAATGAGAGGACAGATTTGCTCCAGAAGCTGGTTCTGCTGACTCTGGCCCAGTTCTCTTTGCACACCAGTCTGCTGTGTTGCAGAATGCATGCATGCATGTGTGTACACGTGCGGTCGCTGCACGTGTGCGCTAGGTATGTGAAGATTTGAGGACAGGTATAGGCAAGGGTGATGTAGGTTTTTTTCCACTTTTTGTTTTGAAAATGACCAACCTATGCAAAAATGAGACTAGTGCAATGAGACCTGTATTCACCGAGCTTCACCACTTATTGACGTTTACCGCCGTTGTTCTCTGTACAATGATAGTAAAACAGAGAAAGTGAGTGGCAGACATCATGATACTTCGTACCTAAATACTTCAGCAGATGTTTCCTCCAAATACTGTAATGTTCTGACATAACTACAATACTATTATCATGTATAAGAAAATTAATATTAATTTAATAATATAACAATGTACAGTTCGTATCTAAACGTTTCCCAAATTTAAATATGGATTGTATATTAGATTATGTTATTGATTTATTATTAATGGTCACTCGTTGCACTGGGTTGTCACACCTCTTTAGTCTCTTTAAATATAGAACAGCAGACCTGGCAAAGTTGTTTTGTAGAATGTCCTACATTTTGGATTTGTCTGAATGTTCCTTTTTTTTCAACATTTTCCTTGAAAAGTCCTTGATTTTACTGAAGAAAGATGAAATAAGCGACCTGCATGCTGACAGCAAAGAGAAAGAGAGAAATTCTGTTTTATCTGCACGTTCAGATTTGTGCCACCTTGCCTTCGCCTTGAGTAGGGTCAGGGGGACTGCCCCCACACCTGTTGCTCATGGGCTGGGTTGGTGCATCCGGGTCTGTTTGCATTGAGGAAGCAGCTCCAGGGGCTCCTCCTGGGGAGTCTTATCCATGGCCCACTTTGGGGGATGGTCCCCTTGGGTGAAGGAGTGATGTGGCCTTCTTAGTTGTCTAAAGCTGTTATTTTGCTCCTTCAAGTGTTTCATTGCCCATTGGGTAGAGATCTGGTATGTTAATCAACTAGGCTACTAGTGACAGAAATCTAAGTCAAACTGGCTTAAGAAAAAAAAAGGGATACCAAAAGTAGAAACAAATCTAAGAAAACTCTTATAATTGATAAGTTTAAGAAAACTGGCTTCAGGAATAGCTGGATCCAGGTGGGTCAGAAAATGTCATCAGACAATCTGTTCCTATCTCTTGGCTCTGCTTTCCTCTGCATTCACTTCATTCACAGGCAGCTCTCCTCTCATAAGACAGCCACCAACTTTGGAAACCCCAGGGTGTAGCAAGCTGCTTCTTTCTATGGTGCCAGCAGAAACATAGGTGTTTACCCTGTTTGGACCAAGTAGGTTTATATGCTCATCCCTGAAGCAATCACTGTGGCCTTGTGAATAGAATACATGGATTGGTCAGGCCTGGACCGTGTACCCACCCTAGAGCTCAGGATAATTAGGTTAAGAAAGGGACAGCCCCAACTGAACCACAAAAACCACCAGTGGTGTCAGGGTACTCTCCAAGGGAAAATCAACATCTGTCAACCAGAAGAAGGGGCCTGGGTACTGAGCAGGCAGAGAAGCAGATTCTACTTCATCTGATGACAGGCATGGTGAGCCTCTGATTGGTTGAGTCATTGCCTAATCTCCTGGGGTCTCTAGTCCTCTTCATTTTGGATTTTGTGGAAGTCAGTGTCTATGGAGACCATTTGTGTCTGGGTCCCAGCTCTGCTTCTTAGTAGCTGTGTGATCCTGGACAGAAGAGTTAACCTCTCTGGGTCTCAGTGTACTCATCCAGCAAATGGGGATGATATGAATATTCCTTCGTTACAGAGCTGTAAGTATCCAGTGGAGTAACAGGTGTGAAAGTGCTTATGACTATAAAGTGCTCCACTGAGGGCGTGGTGTTCATGCCCTCTGAGCTGATGCTCCTGCTTCAGGGTGGCAGGGCCTATTCTTGGAGCTGCTCCCCAGACAGTCGGGAAGGTGACCTGCCCCGGACCCCACAGGATGAGTGGGATAATTTCTCCTCAGGTGACCCTAGAATGGAGCAGAGCACTGTCCCACAAAGGGACCGTCGGAGCCCTCTGCTCATTCTCTGAGCCCCAGAGGAGGAAGGTGGAAGTACATGGGCTGGCACAGTGATTCTCAAGTTGGAACTGGGAAAGGCGACATTAGGTGGTGCAAAGACACAGCATTGCCTGACGCTGATCACCAGGGAGAAAGCCATTCCCTTTTCAGTTCTCCTTCAGTGCTCCTTGCAGCCTCAGGGAGAAGAGCTCAGTTAGGTGCTCATATGTCTTTCACACTCTGTAACATTTGCTAATGTCCCTTATTGATGGAGAGAGGGTCTCAGGCTCAGGGCCTTGGGCAGGCAACAGGGTCTCGCTAGCTAGATTGTAATAACACTGTTTAATTTTCATTATACTTACTTTTTAAAAAGTAGAATTTTTTTTTTAGGACTGTTGTAGATTTATAGAAAAATTGAGAAGATGGTACAGAGAGTTCCCATATGCCCCATAACCCACTTTCCCCTATTGTCAACATCTTGGATCAGTATGGTACATTTGCTGTAATTGATGAACCAATATTGATATGTTATTATCACGTGAAGGCCATAGCTTATTCGGACTTTCTTAATTTTTCTCTAAGGTCCTTTTTCTGTCCGAGGATCCCGTCTGAATCCCACATTGCATTCAGTTGCCATGTCTCCTTAGGTTCTTCTTGGCTGGGGGAGTTTCTCAGATTCTGCTTGCTTTTGATGGTGAGGTGGATTACAGGATGCCCCTCAACTGAGATTCATCTGATGTTTTTCTCATGATTAGGCTGAGGTTTGGGGGTTTTGGGAGGAAGACCACAGAGGCAAAGTACCATTTTCTTTCTTTTTTTTTAAGTGGGAGTATAATTGACATAAACTATTATATTAGTTCCAGGTGTACAACATAGTGATTCAATATTTTTATACATTATAAAGTGATCACCATGATATATCTAGTTACCATCTGTCACCATACAAAATTGTTACAACATTATTGACTATATGCCCTATGCTGTACATTACATCCCGTTAAAGTGCCCTTTTCATCCCATCATATCAAAGGTGCATGCTATCAACACGACCTACCACTGTTGACGTTGGCCTTGATCACCTGGCTAAGGCAGTATTTGTCTTGTTTCTCCACTGCAAAGTTACTCTTTGTTCCCCCGGAATATACTGTACCCTTTGGAAGGAGGTCACTGTGCACAGCCCACACCCAAGGAGTAGGATATTATATTTACTTTTATAATTACCTTCCATTCATAGGATTAATGTCAAATCTTTTAAAAACATTTGTTTAAAGAAGAAAGTTTATTTAAAGAAAAACATTACATAGATAAATGGTACAGGAGGTATGTGGACATTTCAAAAATCAGAAGAGCCGTCCTTGAGTGATAGATGTTAGAGAAACTCTGGAGGCGGAAGATATTGAGAATAGGTGCTGGGAAAACGCATGGGTCTCAGGCTCACCTCCTGGCCTGGTCCCGAAGTCCTTTTAAGACAGAATGGGAAGCAGGGGGTATATTCAGTGTCAAGATGTGGCCCCCGAGAAGCCCCAGACACAGCCTAGAAGAGCCGTGGCCACCCAGGCATGGGTGTGAGGCCTCCCTGGGGCACGACCTTTCCCCTGGTCCTCCTGTCCCCATAGCATCTCTAAGGACACAGAAGCCTGAGTCAGAGGGAGCCTGTAGCAGTGTCCTGTGCAGACGGGCCATCTGAGTCTCAAACTTCTCTATCACTCTGGGTCAGATAGGCCCTTCCACAAACATTTACTCTACCACCCGGGGTGGTATTTGTATCCTTCTCATGTTGGTAGAGGGGAGGAGGGGTCTGTCCAGGTCCCCAGCTGGTCAGGGCCAACCCTGAAAGCTCCGTCTGGCCCTGGGGCTCATGCTTGGTGATGGGTAGGGAATTGGCCACCAGCCTTGGATGTGAAACTAATTACACTCCTTTATTTTTCCAGAAATGCTTAAATCCCTCTAGGGTTGGCAGGAAATACAGTAGTTTTGGAGCCCCCCCACCCCCCAGGGTTGTCTAAAAGCTGGGGGGACTTTTGGGTGCCCTGAAGGAGACCTTGGCTGCTTTGAAGTTTCTCCTTGTGAGACTCACATGGCCGCGCCGGCTGGGCATGGGGCTTCTAAGTCAGCATCCTTTTAGCCACCCCATCTGAGTTTTCTCACCTGTGAGAGGGTGAGGGAGGAGGGTGGGTCTCCAGCCTTGGGACCTCGATGCTCTGCCCTCCCCTCCGGCAAACCCAATTCCATCAAGTTGAAAGCCTGGAAGATTTTCTGGGGTCAGAAAAGCTCAGACTCCAGGATATATGATCCTCCCGGAAGGGTGCTCTCCCTTACTCTTTTCTTTTCCCCTCCTACCCTCCTTCCTTCCAACGATATTTTTTGAGGGTTAGAGTTTGTCCGATGCCATCCTGGGCACGGAGTGGGGTGGGGTATGGGGACGTGATGGTGATGGCTAAGACATACACGGTGTCTGCCCCCATGGGATTTACATTCCACTGGGGCAAAGAGACCAAAAAAACCTAGCAAACAGACACATCAATAAAAAACAAACACCCCACCCCTGCCCCAAGCTAGAATAATTGCCGTGAAACAAACCGGGGGCTAGATGCAGAATAACCAAGAGGGATGTACTTTGGGTGAGTGGTCAAGGAAGCCCTCTCTGGGGAGGGGACATTCTTTTGGGACAGGTCAACAGCTGAGAAGGCAGCGCTGTTAATTTCCCATTTGGATCGTTTCGTTACATTACACTGTCGATTAATTGCCTACACTTGTTTCCAGCATCCTGCTGACCTGCCGGGTGGGGTGCATTGAGACTGTTTCCACCCCAGGTGCTCCAAGAAACACAGGACCCTTGCTGGCTTAGCATCGTGAAGACAGCAATTCTCATAGCTGACACGGGGCCACACGGAGGGCACTACTGGGCTTGCCTGGAGACGCTCTCAGAACACCCTCCCCACGTGACCCCTGCACGACGGGGCGATGGATGCGGTTCTCACAAAGCTGGCTCCTGAGCCCGGCTCTCCATAACCTTGATGCTGCTCTAATGTATTCAGAAGAAGGAAACAAAGGGGAAATTTTGGTCCCTTAGTTATTAGCTGTGACCCATCATTGTGACCCACGCAGCCCCTGGTCCTGCCTTGTGACTCTGAGCGAGGGGGCTGGGGCAGGGGAGAAAGGGGAGGAAGCAGAGAGTTTGGAGCCTTAGGGTGAAGGGAAAGTTTCTGAAGCCGCCTTGGGACTTGAGGGAGGTTAAGAGAGTAGGAACAAATGGCGTTTTTCCCTAAGCGTGAAGGGGAGTTGCTCACCAGGAGAGCTTAGATTACAACAGGAATGATGCAGGCTAGACAGCTGGAAGAACTTTCCTGATGGGAAGGGTGGCAAGGCCCCAGAAAGCAGACCTGGGAGAAAGCCTGCGAATTGTAGACACAGCTGCTCAGTGGGAGGCTCAGAGCTGGGGGAGAGGGTCCTGTGTCAACAAGGAAGATAAGCTTTGTGTTTGTCTTTAAGGCTAAAAGGACTTAATGACAGCGTGCGGAAAAAGTCATTCACACATCAATGAGTTAGAGTCCAGAGTCCGTAGTGAAGGAAACTCTGTTTCTGGCTGGGTAGAAAGGGTCTGATTACGCCCACCAATGGGGCAGTTTCCCTCTAGAAAGGAGTATCCAACCCAGAGTTCTTCACGGACTCATAGAAGCAAGAGATTAGTTCAGACAACAGAAAAAAAAAAAAAAAAGAATTGATCAGGAATCAAGTAGATGAGGCCCTAACCTATGAATTTTGTTGACCCGGCATGTGAGTGATCTGCAAACCACATGGTGAATTTTGTGTTGTTGAATTGAAGGTGAAGTCAGTGCCCCTGCCGCGTCTGGTCCGGCTTGCACACTCTCCTTGGTACCCTGTGCACACACACACGCACACACACACACACACACACCCAGTGGAGTGTGCTGGGAATTCAAACTCAGTGCACTGGCCACCTAAATCCTAAATGGGACCGCGGTGTCTGTGTGAGTGAACACACCTCAGTCTTTCTAAAAACCCTTGTACAGACACGTGAGAAGGAGGAGAGAGAGAGAGGTTCTCAAGTCAGGGTTGGAAAACCCTCAGATGCTCTCTCTCATTTCTGTCAAGCTTGGTTTTTGGATTCCCACTGAGCGGCCACTGTGAGCAAGGACTCAAAACAGCACAGCGAGAAAGGCCACTTAAAGAGCACTTACCAGGTGCTGCGTGTGCATTCTCATTTAATTAAGGATCATATCCACCTTCTTGCTTATTTATGAAGTTAATCTGGAGTCCTTATAAATGTGTAAATAGAAGAAAAAATACAAAGACAAAAATCAGCATACTTCCAGATATAATCACCATTAACCCTTTTCCCCACTATGAACGTTTTCTTTTACTTTTTATCATGAAAATGTCAAGCATATAAACAGAATAGTGTCATGACCCGCCCCTCCACAATTATCAACATTCTGCCATTCTTGTTTCATCTCTACCCCCCACTGCACACCCCACTCTATTATTACCACTTTTATGATTAATTTCAGTTCCTTTTTCAGGTAAAGTTTACATACGTTGAAATGCACAAATCTTATACATTTTGGACAAACGGATGCCACCACCCTATCCTGATATAGAACGTTTCCATCTCGCCAGAGAAGTCCCCACCCCCAGAGGCAACCACTGTTCTACTTTTTTGCACCTTAGATTGTCTGTTTTAAAACTTTGCTTAAATAGAATCATACAGTGAATATTTTTTGTATCTGGCTTCTGTCACTCAGCATAATGCCTTTGAAATTCAGCCATGTTGTTGCGTGTGTCAGTATTTTGTTCCTTTTTATTGCTGTGTGCTATTCCACATGTGGATATACCACAGTTTGAATAAAGCTGCTATGAACACTTTCCTATAAATCTTTGTGTGGACCATGCGTGCTCCTTGTAAGAACCCTACGAGGATGGCACTGTTGTTATCCCCATTTTCCAGATGATGAAACCGAGGCTCTGAGAGATTAAATTTCTAACCCAAGGCCACTCAGACAGTAAAAACTGGAGATGGGATTCTAGTTCCGGTTTGTCTGAGGGGTCTTTTAGTTTTTCTTCACGGTAGCATCTTTGCACCACAGCTAGCTGAGGTCATCAAGTATAGGGACAAATGGGTCCTCACTTCAATGGCCGTTAGTTCATAAGGAGTGTTGGCTCAGGACAGTGGGTGGTATTGATAATAATGGCTCTGAGTCACCAAGAAAAGGTTACATTAAACCTGTCTTTAAAAAGGACCAAAATATGTGAGATGTTTTAGAGAATTTTCTAGCCAAGGTCATTACAATAAAAGCAAGCAAACAAACAAAAGTTTTGCTACTCAAAGCTCTGTGACTGGAAGTTTCAAGTGTAATACGTCATCTCCCGAGGAAGCCAGGCACAGAAGGCATCCCTGGGCATATAAAATAGTATATAAATAATCCATGTATAAGAAACCACTCTGTTCTCTGTAGAGCCAAACTGAATAGGTTTTTGGAGAGTCTGCCTGTTCTTGCTTTGAAAGATGTTGCTAAGCAATGTTGCTAATATTGTGGAAAGACAGCTTCCCTCCCCGCTTTTCCACTCAGCCCCAGAAACCCTAGGGTTGGAAGTGGCTTCAGTGGTAGCAGGAATTGGGGAGGCCTGATAATCTATGAGGTAGGGGCCGGGGACCCTGGGGGCGAGACGATTGTGCTGTAGGCTACGGAGCCCTCGGCCTTGGCCTCACGGGCTCCTGCGTCTCTGCAATGACCCCTGGGCAACCTCTTTGCAAAATTCACTTTTTCATGTTCGTCAGAAATTGCACACACAGAAGAATCCTTTTGAATGTTTCTACTGTGGGAGAAATTATAGTTGTATCACTTAAATTCATAGATTCAAAATTCCATAAATGAACCAAAAAGAAATATTTTAAATACCTCCAATGACCCAAGAAGTAGATGAGGAACTCCTTTCTTCCTCCTCCTACCCCTTTTGTAACCCCTGAACGAGAAGTCAGCACAGTTCTGATTGACATCATGCATTGCAGGTTCTGGGTACCAAATGATGTGCAGCCCAAGGGCTGGATGCCTGCCACTGAGTGGGAGCTGTGGGTTTCCTCGGGCATGGTTTCCTTTCCCTGGAGCTCGGAAATGCCACACAAGTCACCCAGATCCGTTTCCAGCATCTGAGCCAGTTTCTCGGCAGATCCTCTGTTTGGTATGATAAGCTCCGGGAAAGTACGGCTGAGCTGTGGTTCCCGAGGCTTGTCTCGAGGCCTCCCAGCCCGACCTGGGCATGGCCTGTTGCTGAAGGACCCTGTTGTGGTGGGATAGACCCCTTCGGGGTGGGTGAGGGTCTGAAAGGGAGGGTTAGGAGCTGGGAGAGGGGTCAACATGTTGGCAAAGACCCCTCCTGTATGTCTCTGTTTTCCAAATAGAAACTGCTTCCCCACCTCAAATGATCTTCCCAATCTTTCCCTCCATCCCCCCTCCTCTCTCTCTCTCCCTCCCTCTTTCCCTCCCTGCCTTCTCTCTCCCCCTTTCTCTCCTCTTTCTCTTTTCTTTTTCCTCACGTGGTGTATCCCAGAAGCAACTGTACTGTGGTCCCAGCAGGGGGCGCTGATGTACCTGCCAAGAACGAATGTCAGTCCACTTCCTTAGGAGCACAGGTGTGAGTGCTCTGCAGAGAGAGCTGTGAGCGGGGCTTCCGAGTGATTTCTCTGAGCTGGTGTGTGTATCGGTGTGCCCCAAAGGCATAAGAGAGTGGGAGTGCTGGCTTGTCCCCAGCAGGTCTGAAGTTGTATATTTATAACTCTTGAATTGCTGCAAAGGTTGTGTGATCCATGGGGTGGCTGAGGACACTGTCCCCTGCAGAAGGGGAGGGGCGAGGCATCTGAAGACGTCTGGTTTACATAAAAGGTCCCACCTCGTGGCTCCACAGCCCCTCTTGCCCCACATCTACGCCCAATCCTGGCCCAGAAGGGTTGCAGTCATTTTGCAGAGCAGCGGAGGCACTGGGAGGCAGAGGTGGGGTGGGGTGGGGCGGGGAGGGAGGGAGCGCTTGCTCCAGGCTCTCTCTGAGACCTGGGTGCTGACTGATTCCTGGTTTCACACGGATGTGTCTCCTGAAGCGGGTTCCCAGGCACAGAAGGCCCTTTTCTTCAGGACCAAGCATGCGTGTCTGAGTGTCTCACCCCACTGGTGCCTTAGGAACGGCTGTGCAGCTGTGCCCTCTGTTCTCGATTAACTTCCTTGTCCCCTCCTCCCCTTGCCCCAGGGCCCCTCAGCCTTTGGGTCTCCCCAGATTGGGGCAGAGACCCAGGCTGGCAGCTGCCTGGCACTTTGTTCTCAGGGCCTGTGGGCTAGGGAAGGGATGGGCTGGAATGGGGCTTTGAGCTGGGACACTGCTGGGGATAAGCTGCTGGTCTGGATATGTCCAGCCTTCTCAGTCCACCTCAAAGTGCCCCATGGGTGTGGCCTGAGAAGACACCTCCGAGTCACTAATGTGAAAATGTTCCCTTTCGGTTCTCTTTCAAACTTAATCATTTCTTCAAGGACAGTGTCTTCCTTTGGCGCAAGTGTATGGCTGACACCTGCACTTGTCTGTTTTTCTCTGTTAGTGAAGGTGCTTCAGGCTCAGAGCTTTCGTCAGGCAACAGTATATTGAGCTGAAATTTAATACGTTTGTATTTATTTTCATGGTATAAAGGACAAATAATAATGGATTTTCATTTAGGGTGGTAATGTTTTCTTTTAAGATTAAGTAAAAAAGTGAATCGATTTAATTAAAGCAAAATAAGAAGTAAATAACTGAGTAGTAAAGTTTTAAGATGGGAAAGTGTGAAGGTGGTATGTGAACGGCCTAATTTTGGAGAACAGTGGCTGGGTCACTTGGCACAAGGGAGCTGGGAATGGGATGGTCTCGTGGTTCCGTAGGTGTTAGCCCTGACTGTTCTGGGCAAGGATGGTCTTCTGTTTCTCTCTTACCCTAGTCTCTTGCACAAAGCTGGACACATCCTAAGTGATTAGTAAATGTGTTGGTGGAATGGGCAAGTCTAGCATAGATGGCCACGACATTCTCTGCCATGGATGAGCGTCCTTAGGCCTTGGTGTTTCCTGTGTGGGGTGTGGGCGGAAGGAAGGCCTCCCCCCCATCCCCTGGAAACTTCTACCTCTCAGGGCCCCAGGAATCAGATCATGTATGGTCTTTTGGGGACAACCTTGTGTTTTCAGCCACATTGGGGCTGGAAACATCTTGGTTGTAGAGTTGCTGAGAGGGCCTGGAACCCTAGAACAACAATGAATAAAGTTACCTGCTTGTTGGAAAAATTTTTTGCCTTCATCCCAATGCCCCTTGCCCACTGATGTGTGTGCTTGACCTAAAATATCTCCTAGGCAGTGGGGGATGGGTGGGAACCCTCCACACTCACCTCCCTGGGAGGTGGTCAGGCCTTGATCTGAGGGGCAGCTCCCCCTGTGTGTGCATAAAATACACCCCATGCTGGGCTAGACCTATGGCCAGTGCCCCCAGCACCTGCCCTGCCATCTAGCTGAAGGAGTCCATCAGCTAACTTCTTGGTTCTGTGTATGGCCAGAGGCCCGAGAAGCCCTGGGCTGCGTGTGCTGGGACTCTGCCCTCTTCCAGACCGAGGATGCTCATTTCCCAGTTCTTTTTCCAGACTGATTCTCAGGTCACTACTGATGTGGTCCTTGCCGCCGGCCTAACTGCAGTCCCAGGGGTGGTGCCTGGGTCACTCACTCTGGCTATAAATAGATGTCTATGGCTATATCTGTGGTCCCCCTACACCCAGGCGGGCTCAGGGGGCTGAGGCCATTGCTAATGGATGCATCATAAATAAACCAGTCATATTTTGGCACCGCCCTCGTGCTCCCTCCCCCCCACCCCAACTCCAATGCCAGCAAGATGTTGTGCCCATTGGAGAGGCCGGGCTGAGGCCTCAGGCCCTTAATTTCATTTGCCGCCCCTGACCCCTCTCCAGCAAGGTCCCCTTCCCTGTCTGGATTTTCTTGCTTGCTTGAACACCAGACTGTGTAAAAAACAAGGCAAATTGCCTCAGGGACCTCTTTGGACCCAACAGGGCTGTTTCCAAAGATGGACTAATTGGCTTGTTTTAATTCTTTCCAGCCCTTTGCCCGATTCCCTTCCCTGGGGGGAATGAACGGAGAAGCAAAGCCAGTCGTTACTCCGTTACTCCGGGGCGTGGGGTGGGGGGTGGTGAGAGGGGCTAGGCTCCCCGCAAAAGTAAGTGAGTGAGGGGTGCTTACGAGCACCCCAGGCCAGGGTCCTTCTCCCAAGAACTGGCGAGACCCTCCGTCTTTGCGTTCTGAAGTGAGGAGGAAGCTTGCGCGCGGTGTGCAGGAAGAGGGGAAGAACGGACGCAGGGTGTGCGCCGCGGCCAG